>NC_061088.1:38543617-38569053 GCF_015104395.2 Macrobrachium nipponense | reverse complement strand
CGGCTCTGACACGTTTCCCATCTTGCAGAAGGAGGTATTTAATCCTATTCCAAAAAGGTACACTTTCAGGATTAACCTCGAGATTAAGGTTAATATGGAGAGTGGACATATTTACTTTTATTTATAAGTGACTTCGTTTCTAAATAATGTATAGATGTGTATGCATGCATATGTGTTAACGTATGTACTTTTATGCATAAAAGGTATATGTATATATATATATATATATATATATATATATATATATATATATATATACCCTAATTAAATTTTGTATTGGGCAGTTTGAAAAATGCACAGCAACGTCCAAGTATAATATGATCATGTTTTGCTTTTATGCTGACGGATGGAGTGAGGTGACCATGGGGGCCCGCAGCATATTTTCCAAGAGGGGCAAATTATATATATATATATATATATATATAATATATATATATATATATATATATATATCATATGCAGTGGAACTGCGATGCAAATAATTTAAGTGACGGAAGATGCGATAAAGAAAAATACTGTTGTATTGACTTTTTGTCAATAGTTCCATATACTGTTCAGCTGAATTCAATATTTCTGGAAAGAACAATGCACTTATAGCAAGACCACGGTGGTCTCGGTTATATACTGTATATAAAATATTTTACAATACATAATGATACCTTCAGTTTACTTAAACTGAAAGAATATATTGTAAATCGGAAGGAAAAGTGATGTAGTTAAATGTAATAAATGTAACATATATAAATATTTTCCAGGATTTCAAAGGTGGGGGGGGGGGGGGCGGTGGGGGGGGGGGCGGCAAGAGGCCCCTCTTGCCCATATGTGCGGGCGCCAATGGAGGGAACAGACAATCCTCCTGTTACTGTGTCCCGTGGTCACTTCCCTGTATCATCATAACACGAGGAAATTGCAGAGCCGCTTAAAAAAACTGCCTAATCAATCAGATTATCACCCTTTTCCCTGTAAGGTTTGAACGGGTTTAAGAAAATATATAATATTGCTAATTACCTTAGAGTCTCAACCTTTTGTAGATAGACTATATTTTTTTCTTTTTTATGGTGAGGTGCTCATGCAACGTGCAGTGAAGCTTTCGCTGAGTGTGTTGTCATGACTTTTTCCCACTTCTTGATTTCTTTATTGTTACTGTCTCCCTTATGTGAGGAATTCTGTGTCCCATATTGTCGTCACTCAGAAACTATCTGGGCAGTATTGGAGGATTAAAAATAATTATAGAACCAACGTTTGGACGGTCCTAGACCAATATTGCTAGTTGGCAACTTGATGGGCGACTAACACAATGAGCTTCTGCCCGACCGTTTCATCGAGGTGGCCTTGAACGATCACTTGTACAAGCTCTCTCTCTCTCTCTCTCTCTCTCTCCTCCCTCTCCTCGTCTCTCTCTCGTCTCTCTCTATCTCTTCTCTCTCTTTCTCCTCTCTCTGCGTCTCGCTCTCTCTCTCTCTCTCTCTCAGCACCTGGCAATCGAATCCTTTTTGTTGAAACCTTGGAATTAACATTGTCCATAGGTATGAGCTTGAATTGTTTTGTTTATTTTCGTTTTCTTCTGCAGTTACGGCCCCCATCTGACTTCTTTTTTTCTATGATGCTCGAAATTGTCTTCATGTATCGTTTCGTTAACTATATCCTCCTGCTTATTGCTGTTTGTCCGCCTTGCTTAAATCCCCTTCCATAATGTTTTCTTGCGTTGCGTGTATGGTTATTTTCCCTTCCTTGTACTTTTAACTCTTCATCTAAACTCTTTCTCACTTTATCTTCAACACCCGTGCGATGTTATTTCACTTTGTTGTGTTTTCTGCCGGTTACAACCCGTTTTCTCACTCTCTTTTTAATAAAGTTTCATTTTACCAACGGATGCAGCGAGGGGCGTAGTTCAATTCTCCTTTTATGGTTCCTCAGGTCCTGAACGCTGAAACGTTTTGAGCCGCATTCGTATACGTTACGTCAATACTGGGAAGAGTGACGACAGACAAGACACGCTCTCCCTTGACGGCCACTCACTTCTCTTCTTCTGTATTTTAGTAGATCTGGCTTCTTTTGCTGGAGCCAGTGTACTCTCCTGCAAAATCACACCATAAGTGCAAAGGTTAGTCATGCTAACATTTATTTGTGAAGGAATATTAGCTTGTTAATATCGTAATATAAAACACTTTACTCTAATAGCTACAAAATAACTTGTGCCGAAGGCGGTGTTTTAGATAAGAAACAGAGACGGCTGTACCCAGTAACTTGGCTGTACCTTAACGTTCAGCTCCCACCCGACTAGAATAATTTTGGCGTCACGTCTAATTTCCTTCTCAGCAGCGAGAGAACAATTGTGATTTGAATGATACTGCATTCAGTATTCACAGTATTCACGATCTATTTCTTTCTGGCTCTTTGACGATCCTCTCATGCAATCTTTTTCTTCAGAAATCTCATGACTTTGAGCAGTTATGACAATACATCATCTTAATGGCGGGTGATTTAGTAGAACCCTAATATTAAAAGAAACCCCGAATTAAAAAGCACAAATCACAAGTCAAATTACCTAATTGTTTGGTTTTTATATTTTCTTTCAATACTTGGGTAATGTTGGTAGTGTGGATGCACATACGACACTACAAGTAAATGAAAAGGCGTAAGTTACCGTTATCTGTGAACACACACACACACACACACACACACACACACACACACACATATATATATATATATATATATATATATATATATATATATATATATATATATGATCGATAACAGATAGATAACTTAGATTTAACTTTTAGTAATCTGATAATAAAAACAAATTCCCAGCAGGAAAAATAAAACAACGGTGTGCAAGATCTTTTGTCTTCATTCTAACGGGTATTTAAAGTACAAAGCAAAAAACAGTACAACTGAAACAGGAATTTATTACAGAGAAAGCATTGATTTTTTATAAACAGCACCCAATATTAATATTAGAAAAGGGCAATAGACATTGTCATGCATTCAAAGGTCATTAATTTTCGGTAGATCTTCAGCGGGAACAGCTTTTCAGGATTATATCTCAGGTAACTGGCTAAATTCAGCTAGGTGGGCGACGGAATACCGATAACATTTGGTTTCTCTATTCGATATCCTTCAAACTGTCAAGAGAGGCTCAAATTAATGTTTTTTCTTTGTTAGTCGTATTACTTCAGACACGACGAGGTCTCAGTAAACATTAATTTTGCAACACATTACAAGATTACTATGAACCAATGAAACCTGCGTGATTTTTCTCTTAGGTTTACGTGTTATTCTTCAGACCGTTCTGACAGTATTTGGGTTGATTTACTCTGACCTTTAATTCCAAACATGTCTAGCCCAAATGAAATTGTTCCCACAGTTCATACTTGGGATTTTAGAAATAAATTTGTTACTTTGATGAAGAAAGTTTCTTAGAAGTATTTTTACTGTATAAAAAGAATAAATTGAATATTTTCAACAATAATTGATCTCCAAAGGGGGTTAATGCCGTCAGTGCATCTCATGCGGAGCACTGTAGGCAATACTTAAGGTTCTTTGCAGCGTGCCTTCGTTCCTTTTACTATACCTCCTTTCATATTGTCTTCCTTCCATCTTACTTTCCACCCTCTCCTAACAGTTGATTCATAGTGCAACTGCTTTGAGGTTTTCCTCCTGTTAAACCTTTCAAACCTTTTCGATGTCAAATTCCGTTTCAGTGCTGAATGACCTCATAGGTCAACTCTAATTGATGGACTCATAGCCGATGAATTGAGGAAAATAAAGGTTGCCTTTGGTCACTCTGGATTCCTGTCACTTTTATTACAAAAAAACCTTTCCGGCTTCGTCGCTGCAAGTATCCAGGAATTCAAATATCTTAATCGGTGATGGTCGCTAGAGCAGTGAAGAGGTCTTTATATTCATATATTATATGATATCCAGACAAATAAGGTATATATGTTTAAATATTTTTTTTTATATTGTTTGTATGGTGTTTTTGTGTTGCTTGGAACCAGTGGTTATTCAGCAACGTGACCAACGACTTTACGTGACTTCCGAACCACATCGACAATGAACTCCTGTCACACTCAATGGCATGCCCGAGAATCTAACTCGTGGCCACCGAGGTGGCACGCCAACACCATACCGTTCATGTATGATAACAATATCTAAAAAGGCCAAGCAATCATCTTTTTCTATCTCTCAAGTGAATTTATAGGCAGATCTGGTTCATGAAATCTTTTTAATTGTTATTTACATCTACATCTTTATGCACAATATCCAAAATGTCATCTACATACCCAGACCATGTTAGTGGCATTTGATTCATCTTAGAACCAAATATTTCCTTACAGAATTCTCCCTTTGGAGCACAATTACGGCCAGAAAAATACTTTCTAATTAATCCCAAAATCTCATTCAGGTTCATTCACTTTGGAAATATCCCAATACCGATTCAGCAGGCACAGTTTTAACTAAAGAACAAACAGCCAAACTCAATAATCAGGAAGGATCGCGACACCGCTTAATTACCTGTTAGGTCTATAATATAATAATAATAAAAATAATAATAGTATCCTTTATTTCAGCTCAGGGACATATACATGGAATATATAAATGCAATGCACACAATCTACATACATGAGATAACATGATAAAAATGATACATGGCAACAGACACACAGTTGCTGAAGAAGTAGAAAAAATAGTAATAATCATAATAAAGGTAATAACAGTACTAATGTGGAGAATAATAGTAAATAAAATATCAAAACTTATAATGAAAAAATAAATTGCATACACTTAGTTTCCAGTTAGGGACCTTAGGTGGTTACAGAAGTCAGGTCCAGAAGGCTGAATACGAAAATTGAAAAAAAAACAAGACTGAACAGTAACAATAATAATAATCATAGTAATAATACAGATAGTATCAATAATAAACTTAGAAATATTATAATAATAATGACAGATTCTGCAGACAACAATATATATATATATATATATATATATATATATATATATATATATATATATATATTTCTTGTAGCATTTCCTTCTATGTTTGGCGCTCACGCTTTTATTCTAATAGACATGATTAATTGTAAGAAAATTCTTCTATGTTTGCACTCAAGCTTTATTTATATTTGGAACATATTAATTGTAAGAAAATTCTGGTCTCAAAAAAATAATTTTTCACTTTTTAATGCATTTTAATAAGTGTTTTAAAATATTTCGTATGTATTTTATTTTATGTTTTTTAGTTTTGACAGAAATTGTATCCTATTTGTGATTGTAGCTAACGAAATTGATATCCCGTCCAGCCAAAGAAGGTTTTAAAAATTCGCAGAATACTTACTTATCCTGCCAAGTCGAAGAAGGTATAAAAATGCATAGTTATATAAACTTTCTACCAAGTCAAAGAAGTTGTGAAAAACACAAAGAGTTTCATACAAATCCTGAGATACTGGGAGACGTTACTGTTGGGTCATTAGAGGTCACTAATGACCCACTGATCATTTAAATTTGTATGTCACCGGAATTGAATAATCATGAAAAATCGCAAGTCCATAGGACGAAGGAAACAGGTCGAAAATTGAGTTCCAAGTTTTGACCCAAACAGACAGACAAGCAGATACAAAAAGAATGTAAAAATAGAGAATATATATATATATATATATATATATATATATATATATATATATATATATATATATATATGATATATTTATATTGAGATGGAAGTAGATTTCTTAACACCAAATAAAAAAAAAACTACAACCGTAATCGTTCTCATCTTGATTCAGCCTTGACAAAATTAAGACATAAATTATGTTGGGTGTTAATTCCTCTTTCTTTTAGTTGATCTATCAATTTTTCTTATTGCTTTGGCGATTAACAATAAAGTCTTGCAAACAAGTGTTACAGCTTTCCTCGATATCTCTCTTCTTAATAGTTTGCAAGCATTAGAGCGTGCGTGAGAAAGAACACCCACGACAGCACCAGTCATCCAAGACTCCGGATTGTTACCATAATCTCTTCACCTCTTTCTTTTTGCCAAACACTGTACAGCGCTGGTTCGCGCCTGTCGATCGCCAATTCTATTATCGCTTAATAAATTCTCCCTCGGTTAAGCATATATGAAAATATATTAATTCCGAGGTAGAGCGAATTAGATATTAAAGGACATTTGTAGTTCGATATATGTATATAAATCACGGTAATGTGATAGACTTACATAATGACTACGTGCGGGCAAAAGCACTACCACGCCACCGAGAACGAGATGGGTTGATGCAGTCTCCAAAACAAAACAAAAATACCTGTGCGCGAAAGGTATTTCAGGTGGGAGGCGGCATGAACTTATATCTCTTGCGGTGTCGGGGTGGTTTAAGGCTTCACTGCCAGTCCTGGAATTGAGAGGTCGCTGGTTCGCGCCTGTCGATCGCCAATTCTATTATCGCTTAATAAATTCCCCCTCGGTTAAGCATATATGAAAATATATTAATTCCGAGGTAGAGCGAATTAGATATTAAAGGACATTTGTAGTTCGATATATATATATATATATATATATATATATATATATATATATATATATATATATGTTGTAGAACAGTCAAAAGTAGAGTGCATTGACTGGTTTTGTTCTTCACGGGAACTTGTGTTGACAATGTGATATTATTCCTTTGCCTTTGTGCAAAGATTTTTACTATCTTTCACATTCTTGAATGTCTTGTAATCTTGGGAAAATGAAATATATGTTCCCTAAATGCATTTATTCTTGTCCTTAAGATCTTATAAACTTCTTTCCACCTATGATTTTGGGTGACTGGACCGTGACTTTTCTTTACAAGCACTTGTACATTAGTCTTTAAGTTTTTGAGGCTTGCAATGTCATCCGATTGCCTACTGAGTTGCACTTCCAACACTATTACTCGACATTCCCCCCTTTTTGCTGTTGCTGGTGTCCTTTCTATTGTTCTTGTGCTCCTCCTTTTTCATCTGTGTCGCTTCCCTGTGTTGATCCTTATATTTTGATCTAACTTCCTAGCACCGTCTCTGCTTGTCCTATTTTGACTATGGGAGGGGCATGTTTTAAAAGAATCTCTGTTTATGAATGGTTATTACCCTTTTCTTGGAACTCCTCTTGTCTTCTCTCCCTGTTGTTCATTGGGCATTTTTCCCTTTTGAAAATGCCTCCTTTTTCCTCACTCCGACCTTTAAACGTTTTGGTCGAGTGGAAGACTTCATGCGGCTACTTGACATGACTTCTTCCTTCACGCGAGGGACTTGTTTGAAAAGGCTCTTTCATTAGAACCAAGGATTTGCCTAATCTATAAGACTAACTCGCCTCCATTATCGACCCCATATTCCTTATCGCGTCTCATTCCTTTATTGTCAGGCTCGTGTGTATATATGTTAGCATAATGCATCCTAGTATCTCGATTCCATTATATATGTCATGAAGTTTTCCAAATACCTGGTTACTGTACTTTCCAATCATAGAATTCAAAACTTACCTCACTTGATCCAGATACCCAACTCTCATAACAAAATAGATATGACTGAATACTCTAAAGGCTACAGTTGTTCCTTAAGGTTTATCAAAATAATTGTGATAAATCAATATATTCTAAGATTAATCAAAGGGCACCACACCATTATCCACTAATTAACTGTATCTGTCTCCTCGATTAAAGTCACTTCAGTAAAAACTGAAGGAAGAAAACTTTTCATTATAGCTTATTTACAGAGATATTCCTACCACTGGTGGTCAATAAATGAAATGCTATAAAAACTTTAAATACAAAAATTTATTTTAATTCCAAATTTATAGTCAAAATTCAGTTTTACTTTGAATAAAAATTACTATTACTTGAAAATGCAAAACTTAATTAATGCTTGAATTTAGATAAGCAAAATCAAATCATCAAAACGTTTATACGTGAAACAAAAATAAAGTAAGCATCTTAACAAAACTGAGATATTGTCAACACAAAATATATAAAAGCATTAAATTCAAAAGGAATTAAATAACTCAGATGACATTAAGCTCTCACAATTACACAAAACATGAATATGAAATGGAAATTTATTTGAAATGTAAATGTAAATTCACTAAATACAAATCTCTTATTATATTGACCAGTCTACTAATCACTTAAAATTTTACCATGGTACAAATTTACTGTTAACTGTAGTTCTGGCTGTTACCAAAAATACCTTATTCCTGAAAAGGCGCCGTTACTGGGATAAGCACTAATTACTATGGGTATGAGAGAGAGAGAGAGAGGACTTCTATTTTTAAATCTACACCGCAGTGGTTTTGGCATCTTAATGAAAATGAATTCTATCTCCAGTCAAAAGCATGACTCTTAGATCATTATAGCAATGAAGGATGGCGTCATTATCAAGGAAAAACGTTTCTTTATAGTGTAACAGATAAGTAGGAAAATACCTCAGTTTGTGATACAGGCATGAAATTTGACAGAAGTGCTCATTTTAGCCCCCTCATTTGAAAAATCTGGTTGTCCATGCAAAATTTCATTATGGTCGCCACTTCAAGTTGGCCGCTAGTTTTTTTTTTTATTTCTGACACTGAGTAAATAATTGTTGAAATAAATATAAAAAATCTTCATAAAAATAATGTCTTCCTGTGTAGAAGAGTTAATTGAAGACGTCACCAGAGCTCCTACTACTATGTTTACCATTGTGATAAAGATGGCGTACAAAATGGCCGCTATGAAACATTTTGCTTGATAACTCTGCAGCAAAGATAGAGACATCAAATTATTATTTTTGCCTACATTTATGAGGCCAGAGAATCTGTTTCTAGCTTTTCTATTGGGCTATTTTAAATATTACATCTTGAAAAGGAACACCATAATACTACTGAAAAGTATACAAGCACAAGAGTATGATGAACTATAATAACAAAGTATCATATCTATGTTAGGGCACTGTCTCAATGTCTTCTTTTAAGCCTGAAATGAAAGCAACATTTTAAAGATGCATGGTGTCACCCTTCCATGTGACAAAATTCTCATTCAGATGTATCTGAAGCATCATTTGCAACATTATAGTTAGCCTCACATTATAATTGCACCTCACATTTGTAGCTACACAAAACTGGTAATGTAAGCTCAAGCCTGTAGCATTTGCACCTGCCATGGCAACCAGATTTGCAGCCATATTTTGTAAGTTGTTCACAACTCTTTGAAATGGGGGAGTTGTCTATCCAGAAGTCTTTCCAGTTTTCGCCAATCTTTTCCCAACACCAGTCAGCTAGACTGTGTGCTTCTGTCTGGCACAGAATTGCCTGACCCCATACACAACTTGTCTGATATACTGTACGTTTGGTGTGTTTAAGCAGAGCTGTTTTGGTTGGAGGGATGGCTTCATATGGTTTTAACGATATAATTAACCAGCTCTGATAGAACCAGGGGATATACACCTGATTCTTCGCTGTAACATTGTTCTTTCTCAAGATTTCTAAGATGGGACCTCTGACTATTGTAAAGGCCAGTGAGAACTACAAGATGGTATTTCAGCTCTTGTGCAATTGCATCCCCTGCATCTAGTTTTGTCAATAATTTACCATCATTAAGTGTGTGAGGACACTCGTGTAGTCTGTTGAGATTCATGGTCATTACTTGTTGAAGATCTGATACAGGTGCCACATTTTCACAAAAATTGTATGTTTCATTGTCATGACTCATTCGACGCTCTTTAACATGCTTTTCCTATGGTTCACTACCTTCAATTGTAGATCTTCTCTTTCTTGCACGATCAAGTTTTTCATTATTGAACATGATGCTACAGCTCTTGTGGTGTTTTGCCATCTTTTGTCACAAGTGTTGTTTCTATGCCACTGCCTTCATCCAGCCTTGCTGAGTCAAAGTTAAGCAGCATTTCACCACCTCCTGGAATGATTCCACATTGGTTGAAATCTTGACGTACCCATCGTGTTCGGGATTAAGATGTACAGAGGCCAAGGATGAAGTTAGACCTTCATTTTTCTTGTCTTCCTGGCAGAGACAACATTTGCTCCAGTCAGTCTTCCTTTTTCCTGTGAGTGAATTTACACTTGCATTATGAGCTCTTGACTAAGGACTAGGTGCTATCCCTTTTACCACCTTAATCTGATATGCACATTGATGAATGGGATACAACTAGGTTTAGTGATCTTACACCTAGCCCGATCATTTATCTAGTGCCATTTAAGTCCTATGTGATCTGTACATCATTCAGGTAAGTACATAAACAAGCCATGTATATCCCCATTTAGCCTTGGATCAGCTCTATCGTGCTGGCACTTACTGTCAATTCAGGCGCGACTGTCAAACTATATCTACCAACTATGTATATGTACTATCTATCAGCTAATTGATATGGGGCTGTTAGACAGCATTTGGGACACTAATTACTAAACTACACTAAGGCAAAGCTAGGTACAGCGAAAGTAAAACAAGATTAGCTGACACTGAACCCCATGCTGAGTTACCCAGTGGTGAAGTTACCAGTGTGACTAGTTGTAGCTTGACATTCACTCTTTTAAAGTAAAACTAAAGATAAAACCACCACCTAAATTGTATATACACTTCCAAGCCGACTGAATCCTGAGATGTGATTATTTGAAATTTTTGGCTGCCATATTGGTTTGCCATCTTTCTTTATATATGCTGTATGAAATTCTTAACAGATATACATTTTACTTTTGCTTGGTGACTGCCTAGAATGCGTATAACTAAATCAAATCCACAAAAACATGACCAGAGGCACTTGTGTCCCATGTTGAAACCTTGACTAGCAGCCGTCTTGAAAAATGACAGCCATTTTGGAATTTGGAGTGGACACCCGGTAATTTTCAAAAAGTTGCTTATGGAGATGATATGTACCAAATTCCATGCATGCATCATTAACTGAAATATATTAGTGAAAAAAGTATATTATCTGCTGTACTATTACTGGAAACCAAAGGTGGACAATACGTGATCAGAGCTTATAGAACCTAACTTCTATGTGTTCTCCCTCTTGGACAAAAGAATGATACTCAATACTATCTCCCAAAGCAAGGACAAGTTCAAACAAAGGGTATTGCTATGCAACATGTGCTTTGATGCAATCATTCGATTTGAGTCTAGATCAGGGGTTCTCCAACTTTTTAACTCTTCGACCCCCTTATGATGTTTCAAATTTTCTATCGACCTCCTAGACTAGCTCAAAAAAATAAATGAATAAATAACCAATGTCAGAATCAATTAGTGTAGTATTAGTTTAGTACTTGACATTAAGTATGATAAAAAAAAAAGTAACACCTTGTAAGAAAATGTTTGGAACTTTAGATGTACGAGTATATGTAACTTAATTCTGCAACACGTTAGTTATTATCGACCCCCTGACTATTCATAGACCCCTTGGATGATCCTATGGACCCCTGGGGGTCGATACCGACCACTTTGAGAACCCGTTGTCTAGATCAAAGCATGTTACAGACGAATGAACGCGAGACTTCTCTTATCTCAACTGTTGAAGCTCGAATCAAAATGAAAGATCTCTCGATGACAACCTCACAACCACATCTAAATTGTTAATGCGTATGAGATCTGAAATTACGAAGATTATTTCAATAATTACTATCAAATAACACAGAATATTCCTCGCATATGAAAATTACATGCATTACTTCTTGTGCATATATAGAAAATGATATTACAAATATACTTTATATTTATATATATATATATATATATATATATATATATATATATATATATATATATATATATATGATTACAGGGGTTGATCATCGGTTATTTATTTACTTTAACATTCAATTGACTGGAATCAGATTGCCGTGTTGTACTCAGACCCATGTAACTTGGTCAGTTAAGGCCAAACCAAACTCTAAAGGACAGAGTTAAAGGGAAAAGGTCGGCAGCTGAAACTAGGTTTACAAAATATAAGTTTATTATACAACCACGTGGATTACTAATGAACTTCCTGGAGACCTTCAGCTTTTTACCCTCAAATAAAAAAAATTCAATTTCAAATTAAAAAAGGTCAACTTCAAATTAAAAAAGATAAAAATCAAATTAAAAAAGATCAAATTCAAATTATAAAAGGTGAAAATCAAATTTTAAAAGATGGACTTCAAATTAGAATAAATTAATTCTAAATTAAAATAAATGTACCTCAATACAAAAAAGTTTTCAAATAGTTTTACATGTGCAAAAAGCAAAGAGCATAACCTAATTTTGTAATATTGATGGAATTCTATGCATGTCGACAACTGTTCCTAGCCCATAGCAAACACTGCCATACATTACCTGTCACAACCATACTTTGGAGTTTTTGTTCCCTACTGTTGAAGTATGAATATATAAATCATGCGCAACAAACTCACACACACACACACTCATATATAAATATATATATATATATATATATATATATATATATATATATATATATAAAATATATATATATATATATATATATATATATATATATATATATATATATATATATATAATATATATATATATATGTGTGTGTGTGTGTGTGTGTATATATATATGAGTGTGTGTGTGTGAGTTTGTTGCGCATATATATATATATACATATTATAATATAATATATATATATATATATATATATATATATATTTATATACATATATATAATATATATATATATAATATATATGTATATATATATATATATATATATATATATATACGTATTTATATACGTAATATTAAATGATTTACAGAGGTTGATCGGTTATTTACTTTAACATTCAATTGACTGGAATCAGATTGCCGTGCTCCTATAAACATCTCGCAGAGATTATCAGAGCACAAAAGATCAGTGCGATATTCATCAGAGATCTCGGGGATTTTCCTATATATCAAGGGCAAAGGCCCTACTATTAAGTGGAGTGGGGCAGAGCTGGTTTTCAAAAGTAGCTGTCCGTACAAAAGGAAGATGCTGGAATCTGCTATCATCAATCAAACCAACAATATGAACCTGTCAGGAGGACACTGGAAATCGGATGACATCGACGAACTAATCCTTAGGCCGCTTCTCAAGCAGGTGTCCAAGAACGTACGACCACCGGAAATCACCAGGGAATATACTAATCCCAGCCTTCCTGGGTCACCAGTAGAGACTTACTGCCACACCTATACATATGCTTGTATATAAACTCTTGTAAGGTATCCTATGTCTATATTTTACCAGTGATCACGAGTACAGAAGGATTTGTTCCAAATATAAGGTTGCAACGTTCAAATAGTGTTTTATGGGCCTCTTATCTTCACATACACACACACACACCACACACACATATATATATATATATATATATATATAATATATATATATATATATATATATATATATATGTACGTATATATATATATATATATATATATATATATATATATATATATATATATAATATATATATGTATATATATTATGAATACGTATTTGATGTTGCTTGAACTGTTTTTTTAAAGGCCTGGTTACAAGGACCTCATTATTAAGCTTCGTAGCAGTATTTTGAGGTTGCTAGCCTTGTGCCCCTCTCTGCGCTGAAGACGACAATTGTAGCAATGAGCCGATGTTTGAATTCCGTGAAGATGCTTCTGCTAATGACAGAAAAAGGTTACCTAAAACTGAAATAACTATAGGTCGTCTTTGGACAAAGCCCACAGACACCGGTCAACATTCTTGCAGGTTTAACGCAATTCTGCCTTGTGGTGGAATATTTGTGTCAAAGTCAACAGCACCTACCCTGAAAAAAAAAGGTTCAGTTGTTGACGTGTTAGTCGAACTGTCTCTTAGCTAGGGATGCAATATCCCCAATCTTCAGCTGGCTTGTTTTGCCTTACCATGAAGGGGTGTCATGGTAATCGCTTTATAGCAAAGAATGATAAGTTAAAGGAAATGAAAATGCATTTTCTTCAAGTAGGTCTGCAGCAAGGAGGCGTTCGCGCACATGTTGGAGGCGCCTGTTCTCATGATTGTTCGAGAATCGCCAGGTGGGATATGGAACTCAACAGGCGAAACGCCGCATATTATGATGCAACATTTCATTGAGACCCTTCTAAAAAGTTCCTGTCGTCTCAGGAGTCTGTGACGTTTGCTGGTAGGCGCCGCCCTTTTCAGCCCCGCCCCCAGATCGCCGTATATATATATATGCCCTGAGGAAGTAGAAGAGATCAGATCATCAGTGAGAGATCCTCAGAGAGAGATAAAAGAAGAAGGAACAGACGAAGGATGAGAGAGTGGGATCGGAATCGGGTCAAGTCGTCCACAGTAAGAGAGAGAGCGGCAGAGGTATTCCGACGTTGAGCAAGCCTTCAGAGAAGAAACGTCCTACAAGAGGTTTTGATGAGTTCCTGCCCTTAGAGTATCAGAATAGACATTGCTTTCTGCAGTCCGAAGTCAAGAAGACGTCTGAAGTAATAGTTCTCCTTTGCGAAGCCGTCACTTCGAGCATTGACTTTAAGACTGCTGCAAAACTGCCCCCAACAAGCATTTCATTATCTCATTGTTTCCCCAGTTCACATACTGTAAGATTTCGTCTTGTTATGTAAATAGAAGAAACCATTCTGCATTTATCTTTGTTAGTAAGCTTGTAAATAAAACTTTTTTCTGTTTGTGCTTCTTTCTATATTCGTATCCCGAGTTTCAACTGTTGGTGTCGAATACTTTTTGTTTATCATATTAAAGAACCTGTAGCGGACCTCGGGTGTCCGTAACAAGGGGTTTTCACTTGAAGGGTCTTGAATGGATAGCATATACCACCTAGTGGTGTCTATAGTTCTTGCCCAGGAGGGCCTGTCAAAGGACTGCCTGCAATGGTTATTGCTTTCGAAGTGCCAAAATAACACCCTTTTAATCCTGCTGAGGCGACCGGTTTGTGCGCATTCTATGAATAGTAACTGCTCGAAAGGCCTATTGTAATGTATACATAACTTCATGTGAGTCTATACAGAAATTATACATACAAGATTATGATTACAGTTGATAATATCAAGAACAAAAACCAGGAAAACAATCCTCTAGATCGTCTTCATTTACCATTCTCCAGTCTCACCATCCCTTGTTTCCTATTGACAGACTTTAAGTTTTATATTCTTTCGTTATTATTTATCGTTATTCCTAAGGAGCAGTTCTGATTTTCTGGTCATCTTCACAAAAATACAAAATCGTTAAGTTACATAAAGACGCCAACGGAACAATAGCTGGCACATAAGTTGAATATCCATGTGCTGGAGGTGTCCAGCTGAAAAAATTTGATTTATTGTTATTTAACGATATTTTTTTATCGTTATGGTTATGTTGGGTATGCAAAATAAACCAGTTTTTTACATTAAATGTTCACTAAATCTTGAATTAATTTTTTTCCAGAGATTTTTCAAACAAGAATGCTATCCAGGCCATTGTGTTTTATATTTTATATTTCAATCTCCTCTTCTACCACAGGGAATTTTGCCCTCTGGACTCCCGAGAAGCGACATCCACCCTGGACCTGGTTGGTGCCTTCGGTGGTTCCCAAACTCCACACCTCAGCGAATTCATACCCCGCACCAAAAATAAAAGATAAGAAGCCAAAAATGGGACGAAGTTTTTTTTGGTACAATTAAGCTTGCTGTATGAGCTGTGGACCATGAAGCTTTCAGCCAGGGCCCGGTGGTGGCCTGTCCTATAGCGTTGCCAGAAGTATAATTATGGCTAACTTTATTTTAAATAAAATAAAAACTACTGAGGCTAGAGGTCTGCAATTTGATATTTTTGATGACTGTATGGTCAATGGTCAACATACCAATTTGCAGCTCCCTAACCTCAGCAGTTTTTAAGATATTAGGACGGAAACTAAAACCGCCATAGGGGCCTAGAGAGAGACCTCCAGTTTAACCGATTAATTAAAATGACGCCTCTTGACAAGGCTTACAAAAGAATAATACAGTGGAAGAGAAACCATTAATCACTCACTAGAAGAAGATGAGCGTAATGGTGCGGCTGACGATAAAGTGAGCGAGAGAGAGAGAGAGAGAGCTGGAAACCACCAATTCATGCAGAAACGGAAGAGAATACAGAACCTCGTGGCTATGTAGACAGCAAAGTGATTGAAAGGTTTAAGTCCCTCTTTCATACGGTCTGAGCGCAAAGTCAATTTACACGATAACTAGGGGGAGCAAAAAAGCCGCTCTGAAACTCTTCTTCATGTGATTCCTCCCTGTCTCCCAGGATTCGCTGCAAACGAGCCAAAAAACTCAGTCTTTAGAAGGACAACGGCAATCACCCATTCATTTCTATTTCATGTTGTGACAAGGACCATGACCTTACTGGAACTTATTATCAAAGCTTTTCTATATAGACACACACACAAACGCACACACACACACACACACACACACACATATATATAATTTTTAAAATATATATATATATTATAATTATATCAAAATATATTATAATATATATAATAGATAACCATATAATATACCCATATATATATATGTATCTATATATATTAATATATATATAAATATATGATATTTATTATATAACATATATAATATATGTATATATATATATATATATATATATATATATATATATATATATATATATATATATATATATATATATATATATATATATATATATATATATATATTATATATATATATATATATATATATACATATACATATATATATATATATATAGTATATGTATATGTACATAATATTATACATATATATACATATATATATATATATAATATATATATATATATATATATATATATATATATATATATATATATATATCATAATCTATTACAGATGGGACCTAAGGAAGTTACCAGAAGGATATTACTGCTCTGAGTATTCACCTACAATTGTGAAACAAAAGAGAAGGATTAAGGCTGAAGGTCTTACTTCAGAGGGATTTTGAAGATAAACTCTAAGGATAACTAAGTTACATGTATTTACAAAAAAATAATCAGAAGGTAAGGAGGAATACAGCAGGCCGCTGGGGTCCTGCTGCAGCATAAATATAAAATGAACAATAGACGTTAACTGGGTGCGGGGCATTTGACTTCAATGGCACAGTTCATAAGGTTGCAATGGGATTTCCTAGGTGCAACTAACAAGCATACAGTCGTAGGAGAAAGGCATACAATCACGTGATGAATTAACATTAATAACGAGAGAACAAGGCTAGCACTGAGGGCGACAGAAATCCATTTTCATAAAACACTATTGAATAAACTTACGACAAGAGTTTATTATGACAGATAAGGACTATGTAAGTATTGCACTGTGAAACGGAAACATTTAGGAGAAGATAAAGCTATGTGACTAGACAACCTCAGATCCCATTTACTTTAACTTAATTCTGAAGAGATGGCTCCTTGTAGTCGTATCAATGGAAGGGCGGTGGAGAGTGAGTATTCAGCCACACGGGGAGATGAGCTCTTAAAGAGCAGGTGATCAGGAGATGCGACTCACTTGGCGTCATTCTTGGGTCTCTTTCGAATTTCTGTGATGCAGGCCTAATTATCGAATCAGGATTACCGACTTTGATTCCAAGCGTACCAACTCTCTCTCTGGGTGAAGGCTGGCTGGTAGAAAGTGGTTAGATTCAGCTGGGTGGTTGGATAAAAGCAGTTAGAGGAACCCGACTTTCTCTTTCTGGCGAGGGTAGGCCGATATTCTGGGCCCAAAGCTATGCATAACATGTGGCCGCCTTTAATCAGTGCTGGGAGCCATTCAGCTGGTGAAGCATTGTCTCCAAGTTCAGGTCAGTAATTCGAATTCGAATAAGAGGCTTACGGCAGTCACAATCTCAAGATAGGATACGAAGCGACCAGGGAGCTCAGAAAATTGGAGGGACAGTTTTCCCATGACCAACTGTCAAGTTCTGTGACCTGCTGAGATATGGTAGAATTTTCACTTGTAAGGACTGGGAAAGAGAGGAAGAAGACTTTGTGGGTGCAAGAGGCTCACAGGTTACAATGACCAACTCTGGCACAGGTTGTGAGACCATGCCATGGAATGAGCTTCTGCTGTGGTCAGAGGGGACCCTAGTAAACTTTGGGTTGGCTTTCTTACTGACAGTGGTAGTAGGGGCAAGTCGGGAGAAGAGAGATGACCCGGACTGGGATCTCCTGAAGGGAGATCTATGGTGGCTCTGGCACTGGCACTAAGGCAGAACCAGGCACAGGAATTAAACTTGGAATTGGCTCAGCATTTTGGGACAGACAGAGCGTAGCACTGCTCAGGACACTTGAGTAGTACTGGCAGAGAATTTGAGGCAAGTTTGGGATCTCCTGAAGGGAGATCTATGGTGTACTCTGGCACTGGCACTAATGCAGGGCCTTTCACAGGAATTAAATTGGTTACAGGCTCAAAGTTCGAGACAGACTGAGCCTGGCATTGTTCTTGGCACTCAAGTGGCATTGGCAGTGGTTCTATGGCAGGTCTGTGAGGACTATATGTGCCTGATGGAACGTTTGAGGAGTTAGGACAACTGGACTTCCTTAAGTTATGTGGGGACTGGAATCGTGTCCAGGAAGGTAATGTACTACTGCAAGAATGTAGATCTTGGTTCTGTGAGGCCTGGTGACTCTCAGCTGAACTGTTGGAAGTATCAGTTTTACATGAATGATGCACTTGATAGTGATGAGTTTATGTCTGTCAATGGTAGCCACATAGAACACCTTTTCTTCCCATATCAGGGAGATTTGCATGCCAGTATTTAATGGTTCTGACTTGACGGTCTTGAGATGTACGCAGTTGGCGTCATTCTTGGGTCTCTCTTGAATTTCTGTGATGCAAGCCTATTTATTGACTAAGAGGATTACCAGCTTTGATTCCAGGTGCACTCGGTTTCTTTCTAGGCGAAGGTTGGCCAGTAGAAAGCAGTTAGATGTGGCCACAGGCTGGATAAAAGTAATTACAGGCACCAGAATTTCTCTTTCTGGCGTAGGTGGGCTAGTAATCTGGGCCCCAAGCTATACATAAGGTGTGGCCGCCTTTAATCAGTGCTGGGGACCATTCATCTGGTAAAGCATTGTCTCCAAGTTTAAGTCAACAATTTGAAATAAGAGGTTTACAAGATAGGATGGGAATCGACCAGGGAGCTCAGGAGAGCGGGGGGCCCATTTAACCGACTGTCAAGCGTGTCAGCATATGAGTTTAATTAACAGAGGGTTATTAAAATATGTTTATTATGATTCTAAATTTATTCTTGAAAGGCGATTTGCCTTGAGAGGGTTAACTCTTGTAGCAATATAGTACTCAGTTGCAAAGAAAATTCCTGCAAAAGTGTCTGCAAGAGCAAGTGATCCAAAGTCATTATTACCTCGTCGATTACGTGTGGACAGTGAATCTCCTTTTAATGAATTGCATGTGATCTCCCTCAAAAAACATAGAGAAAAGACAAAAAGGCTTGAATTGAATATTTTCAAGAAATTGAGAAATGACAGATTTAATTTCCTGAACAAGATTCCCCCGGATTGGAGAACAGTGCTACTGGAAAAAATTTACAATAACCTTAGATTCAATCTAAATAATTTAGTGCATCACCTGGATCAAAAATTAAAAAGACTTATTGAGATAAGTGACTGGAATAAAAACATAAAGATGATTGTGTAACAAACTTTTCAAGCAGAGAACTGAACCAGAATCTTAAATGTGCTTTAGGTTATGGTTTATCATATGCCATTAGTGATGAAGATGAACACAAATATATCACCTTCAGACAATTTAGTTAAAGGATTTTTTTCGGATTACTTCAAATGCCTAATAAAATAGTGAATTTCCATAAAAGGTTTATAGATGCAATTCAAGAAACGAAGAAAGATAAAAGTTTGCTTACTAAAGCTGACAAATCCAATTGTTTTTTGGTAATAAAATTAGTTATGTGGAATAAATAGAAAACGTATTATTTGACTCAAGTGTTTACAAAAAGCTACGGAAAGATCCATTAGCTGATGTCATAAAAAGTTTCAATTTTAAGATAAAAGCCATGCTAAAGGAATTCAGTTCAATAAAAGGGAAAGTGACGATGACCGGTCCATCTTAACCTTATGTGCACGGATTAATCAAGACCCTTAAAACTGGTTCTATTAGCTATAAACTTTCTAAATATCTAGTTAAATTACTATTACCTATCTTGGGTACTATTTCAAATTCCCTTTTACAAAACTTTGTTGATTTCTGTGCTAGATTTTCCTATATTGAATTATCCAGTACTGACAAATTGACCAGTTTTGATGTAACATCTTTATTTATTAAAGTCCCAATTGATGACTTACTTCAATATCTACCACAATATTTGGACTTGTATAAAATAGAATTGCCTACCAACGTCATTATTAATTTGGTATCCCTTTGTATAATAAATTGTAAATTCACTTTCAATGGTAATTTTTATGAACAAATATTCGGTATGGCTATGGGTAACCCTCTTTTGCCACTTTTGTCTAATATTTACTTGGAGTTCTTTGATTCTAGACTTATTCCAAGGAACTTAATCGCTAATGTGTTTTGGGAAGGGTATGTAGACAACTGTTTTTGTATTGTAAAAGAAAATGTAAATAATCCTGATTTCTTGCATACAATTAATAATGTTGTACCATCTATAAAATTCACAATAGAATGTGATGAAAATTGTTGTATACCATTTTTGGATGGCTTAGTTATTAGAAATAACATCAATTTATGTTTCAAAGTATATAGGAAACCCACGAATAATTTGCCATGTAACCCCGAGCCCCCCCCCCCCTTTCTGTTTGTGTATATATAGGTCTGTCAACTTCTATTATATTCAGTGCGAACTTGAAAATGTAGAATATGCTACGAAAGTACTTGCTCCAAGTCCCAGTTTTTCACTAACCTTTCAACCATGGATTTAAAGGATATTCCCAAGCACGTGTTCCTTCGTGCTACATTCGATAATCGTTTTAGACACGGAGATATATTAATATTCAGTTGTACTCCAAAGGAAAATTGAATATGTAAATGGTTAGAATGTGCCTACTTACATATTCCATTTCCCTATGTGGAATACGACAGAGGATGTTAACAAAGACGGAAAATATTATGCAGGGGGAAACCAAGAAATTTGGGATAAATCTAGAAAGAAAGAGACATGAAGTAAATACAAAGGATGAAGTCAGGAAAGATGAAAAATTGTTAATGCCCAATTAACAATTTTTCATCTTTGCTGACTTCTTCCTGTATTTACTTCATGTCTTTCTTTCTAGATTTATCCCATATTTCTTGGTTTCCCCTGCATATATATATATATATATATATATATATATATATATATATATATATGTGTGTGTGTGTGTGTGTGTGTGTGTGTGTGTATATATATATATATATATATATATATATATATATATATATATATATATATATATATATATATAGATAGATAGATATTTCATCTTTTTTAACTCCTTCTTAATTCCTTCATATCTTGCTTTCTTTCTAGATTTACCCTCGTATCTTTTTTTTTCCTGCACATTTCATGTCCTTGGTATCGTCTTTCATAATATTTTCCGTCTTTGTTACCATCTTTTTCGATAGGTACAGTTTGTGTCATCCTTTTCCTGAACTCCTCGACTACAAATTCTTTTGCTGTGCAAAATTCTGCCGAGTTCTTAACAAAAAGAATTCTTATCTTATTGTTCCAAGAAAGATTTAAGTCAGTTCTGTCGTTGACTCCCTGAGCAGTGTATTATTTTATCCAATTTTGTTTCCTTTATGGGGAAACCACATCTGGAAGGTTATCAAGAGTGATGTAATATTGTGTTTGATCATAAATTAAGTGATGCCTCATTACTTTCCCACCTCTTTGTCTGTGAGTTTTCTTTCTGCGTTACTGACTAAGTATTCGCTTCATATATCTTCTATTTTTATGACATCCTTTGCTTACCTCTCTTTCCACTTCCATTTCACTTCCTTCTTTCACTTCGTTTCCCCGATTTCACGAACTCCTTTGCACATGTTTACTTCTTCGTCCATTTCACTGTCACCTGCTTTCCTTCACTTAATCCTGCTTATGTTATATTCACGTTCTTTTATTCATTGACTCCATCCCTACTTCTTTATTCCCTTTTGCTGTTCCAGATCCCACTCTGTACTTTCCTAAGTCTTTCCTTATTGCTTTAACTGACATCTGTATTCATCCCTTCCCGTCCTCTCCATTTATTCTTCATTTCCCTTTTTACTTCCTCTCTCTCAGGAAGATTACTTGGTTTTTTGTTCAGCTTGAATATCTAGACAAGACTCTTTTGTTTTCAACCCCTGCGGAGAGTGAGCGGGAGTTTTGTCTTCTTCTTCTTTCGGTCCTACGATAATGGTTACGTGAAAGGGACCGGAACAAGAATGCATTGAGGCATAAGTAGGAAAACATTGTTTTTTTCTGGTCTTTTCTAATTGTAGAAGCTCATTGACAAAGGAAAGTACTCATTATTTTAATCCGTGTTCAAAGAACATGCTTCATTTGATTTCATGCAAAGCTGATAACATAATCAGAAAAAGCCTTTCCAATAACTAATGAGAGAGGTAGTCGTAAGAAAGCTGTCCTCGAATCGGGCTCTTTCTTTTTCGAATCCCCGTCGCTTCGTGCCCTCAGGAGGCATTTGCCGTTTGATCCCCTTTCGCATGAGCCGTTTCTATTCTTCTGGCTTCTAAACAGCGAGAGATTTCCAGTTTTTTCTCCGCACTTTCGCCACAGAAAAGGAAGCTCGCATTATCTGCACATTTAGCTTTTTCCCGTTTCCCCATTGTCTTATGTCTCAAAGCAATTCATCTCAAGAGACGCACACACATACACACAGAATTCCCTTGCGCTTCTTCTATTGTTTTCCCACCAAAGGCATTTGAGACTCACTTTCCTCTTTCATTTTCATATTTTTAAAAAAACTGCAATATTTATTCAGTCACATTTTACGGCCCAAAGACACTGTTCCGTCCTGGGCAAGTCTTTCCCAAAAGAAGAAAGCGACAGAGAGCAAAACAAGGTCATCGTTAGAGTTTTATGACTTGTTTATTTAACGACGATGTTTCAACCTGCGACATTTACCTTGCATAAATGGCCCACTCATGCAATAAGCCATTTTGATAATGGCGAGTGTAACATTTTCATTATTTTCATTGGTATATATTATTCTCTTAACACATAATGAGCAGTTTTTTGCTGCATCTTCTTGTTACTTGAATAGGTACTTAAACTGCACAATATAACAATATCATCGTAAGTGACAAAAATCATCACTGGGTCTCTTCAGTAGGCGAAAAGGCGACTATCCATGGCAGTGGTAGTCGGTCACAGTGCGGTCATAAGAGCTCTTTGGCCCTGGTGTTTCTGCAATTATTTGATATTTAAGTTCGGTTTTAAAAAAAATGGCCCCGGTGTTTCTGCAATTATTTAATATTTAAGTTCGATTTTAAAAAATTTTTTAATACCGGTTTCTATGTCGTCTTATTTTCTGTTTCGTGGTTGCTCACATTCGGACACCTTGTACCTTTCTTGCCCTGTACTGTCCCTGCCAAGGGGTCCTTGCGCATTGTGACTTGATGTTACTTAAATTTCCCGGATTGATTCCATTCTCGTACTTGCGAGAATGAAGTCTAGGTAGAATTTATATGTTTCATTGCTTTTACGTCAATAACGAAGCTACTGGACAAACTCAGCTTGAAAAGTATCCTTCGTTTGTGTCTGCGTGGTCATGGAGTGGGTGAGGGTGAGGGTGTTGCAGTTATGTGGTTGTTTCCTGTGTGTCTGTATTTGTGTGTATGAGGTTGCTACAGTGACATGTGTGGCTTTTTGGAACATTCGTTACTTCTTATGTTCCTATTGTTATGATTTGGTTATTTAAAATATATATACAGCAGAAAGCTTTCGATGACCTGCACGGTCCTCCTTGTCAATCTGGCATACTACTGTGGATTTACTTTCCCATTTTATTGACTCATGTGATTATGAGTAGTCTTTGAATAATAATAATAATAATAATAATAATAATAATAATAATAATAATAATAATAATAATAATAAGGATACTTTATTAAAAGTGATGGCTACCCCGGCAGGGTTACACTTGTAGAAATTTTCTATTTTGCGAATAGCGGCTTTTTCCGTGCTACTTAAACAGGCTAGTAGAGCGCCTATGGAGGTCATTATCAAATACAGGGTCAAGATCGGTGCTTATATTTCAACTTATACAGATAAACTGATATCGTCATCAAAGTCATCTCTCTCTCTCTCTCTCTCTCTCTCTCTCTCTCTCTCTCTCTCTCGTTTTCTTGTAGCGAGGTTTCTTCTGGAGTTGCCAGACATCCTCTAGAATGGGGTGCTGAAGGTGGACTGCTTCTGTCGTGTTGTTGTTTTAGATTTAGCTGGCCTTATGCCAGCATGGGCTCTGTCTCATAGAGCAGCCCGTAGGTCTGTTGTGGTGTCCGTCCTCCTTATATTTGGGGTCGTCAGCAGCGGGTCTGCCCCCTGATGATCTCTCATATTGGGTGGTGGCGGTAAGTCAGCTGTTTCAACAGATACATGAGATGAAATGATAATCGTTAATATCCACACAGTTGCTGAAGAAGTAGAAAAAATAGTATTCATAATGAAGGTTATGATACTGATATCATTGAGATAATAGTAAAAAAAAAATCGAAATAGTAAAATATCAATCAGTAAAAATATGTTGCAGCTTTGCTCTTTGTCTTTTACATCTCTTCAAGTGCAGGTGTTTTGTGCTAGGCAACCTGTTTAGGACACTTTCTGGGTGCTGTTTCATATTCTTTTTTATATATTATTTCTACTTTACCGTTCTGTACCAGAAAATTTCACAGAATGAAGGATCTTGGTCCAGCTGTTTGGACGATAAGTAACATTGCTATGGCCAAGAATTGCTGTCATAGCAATCTCTATTACCGTCGTCTTTTAATGGTTGTATGGGGGCCTTGGAGAGACAGCGCCGCGTAGTTTGCTATACCTTGTATGAGAACCTGAAAAAAAACAACAGACGAAAAGTATTTCCCGACACAGAACACTGGATCAAGGGAAAACTCCCTTTCTTCTTTTGCTTTTCAAAGGAGTCGAGTACTGTTTTTGCCTCGCTGTTGCTGTTGCTCTTGTTGTAAGCAGCAGGGTTGGCTGTTGCCTCTGAGGCATTGATCAAACTATCGATTTTATGAAGTTGTTATTGCTGCTCTTGTTGTTGCTGATGGGAGTGTTGTCATTTGCCTTGTCAGAACATAGATAGAAAATTGAAAGTATATTAAAAAAAAACTATGAAAAATCAAACACATTTTTGTCTTTCTTATATTCCAAAATGTGCAAACATTCGAGTGAAACCAGCCTGAAGAGTAACTGAAGAACTTGAAAAGAAAGTT
>NC_061088.1:38528617-38538617 GCF_015104395.2 Macrobrachium nipponense | reverse complement strand
AAAATATAAAGAACCTATCGTGTAGGCGATACCCAGCCGTGTAGAAGCTGTCTGGGTGCTTAAATAGACTCTAAAGTAGGGAGTTCCTCTCCGTCTTGTGTATTGCAATGATATTAACATCTTCATAATCAGTGCAGCTCTTGCAATGTAAAGAGCGATTGTGTATGTTGGAAGCAGTGGGTCTGAACAATCTGTAGCCTGTCTGTCCTGAGACTGACTCCTTGGTGACACAGAATTCAGACTCCTAGGAACCGTTTAGTCCATCCAGTGTAATTTGGCCGTTCACACCTGATCCATGAGTATTCATTTGCTACCAAAGGAGACTAAAGCAGACTCCAATTGTACTGTCTTACATTTTTATCATCTTCGCTGTCTCCTATTTTACATCATTAACTTCCCTCTTACTTTTCACCCACCTTTATTCATCACTTTCATCTGTGTTCACTTATTCCCTTTTGGTGCCTCGAAATCTCCCTGTCTCCTATCATGGATCAGTTTTCCTTCATTTCATTCACATATGCTTTCTTTCCTCCCCTTCCTCCTCCTTAGTTCCATCTTCTTTCTCTGTTTCTGCTTCCCTTTATATTATTCCTTCATACCCTCGTCTCCTTTCAACCTCATTCCTGTCTCTCTGTTCAGCTTTAATGACAACTAGACAAGGAGCTTTTGTCCTAAGCCCCAGCGGAAGGCAAGAGTCATATTTTTCTTCTTCTTCTTCTTCTTCTTCTTCTTCTTTTTGTCTTCCGAATAGTTACGTGAGCATCACTCCAACACGATTCCAAAGACCCATTATTCGAGAAAGGTCGATTCGATTTCCATTATATGTTAATCGAAGCCTATAACTTACAAAAGCAATACAATCTTTGCAAATTGGGCAACGAAAAAGTGAACATTTTAATCCTTGTGAAAATGAAACGCTGCTATTGATATCACGCAAATTAGGCCAAAATAAGATAATCAATTTTAAAAATTGAACCATTTTGTAGCAACAGATATAGGATGACAACTCATCTCCTCGATTCCACAATTTCCCTTCTAATAGCTATCTTTCTTGACCGCGCCTGCAATAAAGTTATCTTATTTTTGTCTTTTTGGTTTGAAAATCGCCCAAGATTTTTTCTACTTTCTAGAGTACTTTCGCCACAATACTATAAGGTAATAATATCTCCTCCTGTTAGTCTTATCCTTTTTCCATTGCCTCATTGTACTCGAGGGACTCGTCTCAAGAGACACGCAGACCCGAACCTCGCTTCGCTTCCCTTTGCTTAATTTTTTATTTTCCCCAGGAAAGAATTTCGGATTGACGAATTATCTTTTTCTCTTTCAGCTTAACAAAGATTTACAGTATTCATTCAAGAGACCAATTTTTCCGTTCTCTTATCGGAAATTTATGGTGAAGTTGGTAGAGTGTCATCACTTTGGCTAATTTAAAAAGCCGGAAGCTGGCTTTGCTTTCAACGACGATTTTTCTAACAACTCCGTCGTTTGTTTCAAGCAAAACTATGATTATACAAAAGCCATGAGCTCTTGTGACGCATAAAGGACTTTCAGCATTCCTGAGCCGTCTGGTAAGCGTGGCAGTGGTCTGAAGAGGTCCTGATACTAGCCACCAGAAATTTTATATATACATACATATACTTATAAATATATGTGTTGGTATGTATATGTGTGTATAATTTACCTAACGAGATATGAAATTATAATCTGGGTATATTGAATATGCCTTTCCTCAAAGGCATTTTCAATTAAACTACATACAAGGGAACTAAGAGTCACATAGACTCGGGTTTCCAAATAACCCTGATTAAAGAGGTACAGAACCGTTTTAATGCATACAAAGGTGAACAAAAAGAGTATTGTTCATCTGGCTCGGTCTAAAAGCAAATAGCATATTTATGTTGTCTTATTCAAACATGTGATTCTTTTCTTGTCCGGCCCAAAAGATACGAATGGAAGTCCTTTCATATTCTTTAAAGAATGTTGTATACCTGGTTTGAATAATTTCTTATAAAAATGTTTTTGCAGTATTGTTGTAATAAGATTACATATACATTTAATGCTTTCATTACTGATTTAAGTACTAATAGTCAAAATATCACCTGTGTACAGAAGCCATAGATGATAGAACAGGTATTTGAATAATCTTAAGATTAGTTCTCTTTGAATAACCTCTTAGAAAACTTGATCAACAGTCCCGTTTATTACATTCACGTTGTTAATAAGACAGAAATTGGTTGTTTGCCTTACCAAACACTATTATATTAGACTTGAACAATTTCAGTGAAAATTTGCATATACATAAAAACAACAAATAACTTAATTCATTTACATTATTTCTCTGGGCATCATATTATGGTATAAATCTGCGTATTATCTTAATGTTCCTGTGAGCATTACGTTTTGGTCAAACTAGATTTCATAGATAACAAACCACAGACTTTAGGAAAATAGGTAAGGTTTTCTGTTATCTAACTTATATTCTGGACACTTGCTACAATAAGACTTTAAAGATATTTTATAATAAAAGCGTCGGACAACCAGAATTACCAAAGAACACCCTATATTTGACTTATTTCATCAGCACTGAGACCATTAAATCTGTGTTGAAAACATTTAAGAAAAACTACAGAACTTCAGAATACTCGTTAATGTCATTTTACTCGAGTAAGCTGTTCCTTACCGTAAGACCCATCTCAAACACAAACTTTTGTATGCATTAAAATGGCAATACTGTATAACCCTTTAATCCCAGTTGTTTGTAAAGCTAAATATTCTAGGTATTCTTTTATTCCTTGCGTGCAGTTTACTTGAAAATGCCTAAGTTTAAAGGCAATATTTTCTAGTAATTTCTTTGTGACCATATACTCCTAGTTCTATAGAGTTTAGAGATAATAAATAGTTTATTGGCCAACGTTTGGGTCTTATCCCATTTACAAACCGGAAAAACTTTTCATAAAAAAACATATTGATAAAAAATAGTTGTAAAAGATTTGATGGGTGATAGTCAGGATGAAGAAAAACAAGTGGCTAACAATCGTATCTTACAAAGATTGGCTAAGACTTGGAGGCTGATATCTTACTGAGCCACCTATCTAAAGAAAAACGCATATG
This sequence comes from Macrobrachium nipponense, assembly GCF_015104395.2. Classification (NCBI taxonomy): domain Eukaryota; kingdom Metazoa; phylum Arthropoda; class Malacostraca; order Decapoda; family Palaemonidae; genus Macrobrachium; species Macrobrachium nipponense. Next base: position 38,535,506 of record NC_061088.1, on the reverse strand, counting down.
TTGATATGCATATATATACATATATATATATATATATATATATATATATATATATATATATATATACAAATATGTAAATAGATTCTTCTGTTAAAACAAGATACGTCTCAAGTATAAAAGGCCCATTAAAACTATATTTTGGCGGTCTGACTACCACCATTATCAAGCAGTGAATGACAGAAGTTGCTTTGGTGAAATATATAGTGGGAGATATACCCTTAGGTGATGCCTGTGGTTGTCGCTGAGCCACCGTAGGTTTTGTTAATTGTCTTAATCCTCTACATCGTCGATACAAATGTCAAATGGTGGAAACACTCACGGATAAAAACAACAAGATAATAGGCAATCAACCTTTACCATGGAGCCTGGGACTCTATCATATAGACAGTGTCTTCCTAAGGCAAGATGAAGGGATCAGGACACGTTAACAGAAACCTACGGCGTTTCCAGTGACGACCCCAGGTGCATCCACCGAAGGGTATGTCACCCACTATATATTTCGCCACAGCTTGATAAGGGTGGTAGTCAGACCACCAAAATATAGTTCTTAGCTTTAAACCAAAGTGTATTAATGGGATTTTTATACTGAGACATACATCTTACACACAAACCCACATCTGTATAATTATATTAATATATATATAGATATATATATATATATATATATATATAGACATTATATATATATCTATATATGGTGTGTGTGTGTGTATGTATGTGTGTATATATATATAAGTAAGTGTATATATATATATATATATATTATATATATATATCATAAATAGTAATATATATATTATATATATATATATATATATATATATATATATCTATTTATATATTATTCATTATATATATAAATATTATATCATATAGGTATATATATATATATATATATATATATTATGTATATATATGTATGGGTGTATATATACATTCAATAGATATATATATATATATATATATATATATGCATATATATAATATAATATAATTATATATATATATATACATATCCTATATACACCCATACATAATAATATACATAATATATACATATATTAATTTATATAATAGATATATATATATATATATATAAATATATATATGATATATATATATAAAATATTAGATATATATATATATATTATATATATGTATATATATTATGTATATATATTTATATATATATATATAGTATTATTATTTATATATATTATATTATATATATACACCACACATACATATATTATTAGATATCTATATATACAATTCTATATTTATTTAATATATATATCTAGGTATATTAGATATATATAGTATATATATATGCATCTATAGATACATATATATTATAAGATATATAATTTCTATATTATATAATTAAATATATTAATATTAATATATTATATATAATAAATGTACATATTATAGATAGATAGTAGGTGTATATATGTTTCTAATAATGGCATGTACTCGGTCTCTATTGTATTACAGTTGACCCTCCGTATTCACGTTTCCGACATTTGCGGACTCACATATTCACAATTTCTCTATAGACCATATCTATCCATTATTAGCGGTAAATTCGCGTATTTGTGGTATTTTTCTATGAGCATTTTTATAGGGGTTCTAGGTATTTGCAGATTCTAGCTATTGTAGGGGGTTTGGTGAACATCTCCGCAAATAAGTGGTTCCACTGTAATTACAACTGCGCTTACAAATAAGAAATGCAAAATTAAGTTCAGTTTCCCGTCCCCTATACCATAAGGGGGAGATTTGGAATGTTTTCCTCAGGTGTATATCTACATCTGTGTGAGACCTTTCCCAGAGTCATATTTCTTAAGTTCCCTTGGGAGTATTTTGTCTTTCGAGTCATTAACATAAGATCGGGCAGAGTACCCTCAAATCCTAGATAATAAATGACCTGTTAAACCCCCCTTCCGAAGACAACCCTTTTCTTACAAACTCCCCTAACTTCCTCGAGGGTTAACAATGCACATTCAGTAGTAGCTATTGTCATGTAAGTTTTCACACCTCTGGAAGCAGGATCTTGATACAGATTAACGTTCAGCTTAGCCGCACTCTGTCATATTTGACAAATGACTTCCTCTTGTCTGGCATACCTGCACCTTGCTCCCCCTCTTTCCAAACTCAATATTGGCCCAATTATTGATTTCAGGATCTGAATCTCCGTGGTGGAAGGACAAAGGCAGCGGCGCTATCACTCCCCTGGGAAATCTGAATCACAGCAGGGAGCTGTGGGCTAAGACACTGCGGGCCAAGTCACTGCTGCCAACGCCAACTCTAGTTTGAGGGGGCGAAACCTCAAACTCCAATACCCTCCTTTCAGGGTATAAACACACTCTGTGAAGTCCACCGCTTTGCAGTGCAGATCCCAGCCTCAATGAAGCAGTACCCTTGTGGTGCAGGCCCAGACCTTTGCCAAGCATTCCCTTAGATGTGCCATAACATATAGGTCAAGATGCATAAGAGTACCCGCAACGGCTGATCTTTGGTTCAAGTCCAGAGACCTTGGTATCCAGTCCTAACTTCATGCCAACCACGGCTTAGGTTTTAAACTACACTCAACAGAGCCCTGGACACAGCCTACGTTCATCTCAACCTCCACCTACAGTCATGTGTCATACACTTTCACAGTACCAATCGAGTGCTAGGCCTCCGCCTTGACCCTCCTTGCTCACTAAACTCCAGACCTCTGCCTACCCTAGCCTTGCCCTTGAGAACTTCACTCTGTCCCAGGACATGACAAGGGCCGTTTATGCTCTCTTGAGTTACCACCTGGCTAGTAGCACACCGCTACCATCACGAATTAAGCTCCTGATGAGCTCCTCCTACCTGCTGTCCTAATAATTATTAAATACTGAAAATGAGAGAGAGGAGATGGAGATACAGGATACAGAAGTGAAGAGGGCATTAAGGAAAATGAAGAATGGTAAATCACCGGGTCCATCGGAGTTCCAAATTGAAATGATCAAATTGCTAAGAGGGGGAGAAATAGATGCCGAATTTTTTAAAAGCTATATGCGAAGAGGAAGCAATGCCAAGGGACTGGGAGGAGAGTCTAATGGTATTCATATACAAGCAGAAGGGAGATGTCATGAACTGTGGTAACTACAGGGGAATTAAACTAACAAAGCATGGATTGAAAGTTTTAGAGAGAATACTGGATGAGAGATTAAGAGAGATTGTAAAGACTGGGAAACAGCAGTATGGCTTTATGAGAGAAAGAGGGACGGTGGATGCCATATTCATAATAAGACAGCTACAGGAAAAGAGGCTAGAGTGAACTAGGAGCTCTATTGTGCATTGATAGATTTAGAAAAGCATATGATAGAATCCCAAGAGAAGTGATGTTTTGGTGTAAGGAAAAGGGAATTCCCAGATAAGTTGGTTACGCTGGTCGAGATGATATATAAAAGAACAGGTACAAAAGTGATAATAGCAGTTGGGGAAACAGAAAACTTTGAAGTTAGTGTTGGATTACACCAGGGGTCAGCAATAAGCCCATTCTTGTTTGTGCTGGTCATTGATGTGTTGAGTGAAGAGATCAGAAATGAAGAGCTGTGGGAGTTGTTGTTGCCGATGATCTGGTGATTACTGCTGAAAATGAGGAGGACCTACAGAGAAGGGTTGGAGAGTGGCAGAGCCTTTAGAAAGGGGTGGATTAAAGGTGAATGTGAATAAAACAGAGGTTTTGCTGAGCAGTAGGGAAGATAGAGACAGAATAGTAAGACAAGAAAGATGAGGCCCGATTATGAAACAGGCAGAAAAGTTTAAATGCTTAGGATCTACTTTAAGCCAAGAGGGAGGATGTAATGCTGAAGTTGACAGTAGGATAAAAGCTGCATAGGGAAAGTGGAGAGAGGTAGCTGGAGTGGTATGTGATAAGAAAATGCTAATCAAGCTAAACGTCAAGATCTATAACACAGTGATAAGACCAGTGTTAATGTATGAAGCAGAAACATAGGCTCTAAGATGAAAAGAGGAAGTAAAGCATGAGAGAGCAGAGATGAGAATGCTGAGGTGGATTATGGGAATATCGCTGGATTATGGGAATATCGCTGCCTGAGAGATTGAAAAATGATGAAATAAGAAAAAGGACAGCCTTAGTAAAGATTACAGAGGTGATAGAGAGTCGCGATTGAGATGGTATGGGCATGAGTTGAGGATGGATGACGAGGAGAGAGTAAAGAAGGTTTGGGAGGAACCTGTTAGTGGAAGAAGATCGAGAGGGAGACAGAGAATTAGATGGTGAGGTAAAGTGAAGGAAGATATGGAGAGAAGAAGTTAGGTGGAGGATGATGCCTTTGATAGAAAGCAGTGGAGAAGGCGCATCAGGCATCAAACCCCTTAATGTAGGGATAACGGTGAAAAAGAAAAAGATTGTAATATCTTATAAGATATAACAGTTCGTAATCCTTAGTATACTAATTTTGTTGTAGTATTGTTTACTTGCAAATTGGCGCTAGTGTTCTGTTTTACCTTGTGATTTAACATAAACTTACCATGCCACGGAGACTGATAGTGCTCCTTGTAAAATTTACTCCTCTGATACCCCTATTGAGAACAATAGTGCTTAATTGCTTTATCTAAGTATATTTTAAAATCCTTATCTCTGAAGCATTCTGTTATAAGACTACTCAAGTAGGGTTCCTTTTCCTTTTCTGTTTATATCTGCCAATCTGCCCAGTCAGATTAATTAAGTTGAAAGCGTTGCTGCCCCTTTGAGATTTATTGTTTTATGGAACAGTGCCATCCTAGGATTGGTGGCATATAACAGTTATATATGATATGCGTGTGTGTCATAAAAATCCACAATCATATAGTAGAGCATATTACTATGTAAAAGAGACAGACTTTCGAACACCTGATTCCAAATTCAACAGGCAGTTGCGCCAACCTCCTTGATCTTCGAACTTGTGATGTTGCTCCTATTTGCACTGCATGGGCGCCATAGTCGGAAACATCCACAGGGAAGTCGCCTATCTGGAGAGAGGGGAAGAGAAAGTAGAGCATCAGGGTTCACACGGTCAACGTCAGTTTTGACATTAAAACTTGGGTAATTCCTCTCCCTCAAAAGATAAAAGAAAAATTCCCCAAGTTTGCAAGACTGTATCTTGAGGACCTCATACAACAGGCTTCCTGGGAAGAGGAAACGAAGTTCCTGTCTCTTCGCGAAGTTTTGAGAAGCTTGAGTGAAGTTCTTCAATCAGACTGTTTTGAAGGTGCCAGAGAGAGAGAGAGAGAGAGAGAGAGAGAGAGAGAGAGAGAGAGAGAGAGAGAGAGAGAGAGCAGGTGTGGTTGCTAGGCTTAGGGGTTTATCACAAGGTCAAAAATTACAACAAAAATTGCTCGGACTTTGTAGTGTTTCAAAATGGAAGGTATGTGTGGTTAAAGTTCGCAACCTTTCCGATTTTCCTTTAAATCAGCAGCAATTAGACTTTCTTAACCTGACCTTGCACTTGCTGTCTGTCTCTGAGAATGTTTTTCGCCAAAAAGTACATTTTGAATAAAAAGAACTTTCTGCTTCACTAGCTGATACAAACGTTGAAGAAGAAACAAAAAAGTGGACGAAACCATCGGGAATAATAGGGTGTTAGTAAGAAGAAAAGGTGACAGTCAAAGGCAGTAGTTTGTAGCCACTGAACAGAGGAAATTTCCCTTAGGGTCAAAAGTGCTTCTGTCAGGCAGATCTCTCTTTTAAGGATTTTGTAGACTCACAAGACAGCAGGAAATACAAAAGAGGTAGAAGGACTATGAGATAGCCCAAGGAGAAGATAGCCAAAGAGACTGAAGGATACAAAACGACCCACAAAATATCTAAGATTGGGTTCTACAATAAAGTAAAAATACTCGAGATGTTTTTGATGGTACCGTAAGGCGTGCAAATATCCAAGCATATCAGCAAAAGAAAAAAAATAATAGAAATAAAAGAAGCAGGATATTCAAAGAAGCAAATAAAACTACATGACAAGCGAAGTATCCTGAGGCATACTACATAATATCCAAAAATTTTTTATGTTAGAAAAAAAAGGTCCAAGAAAGCTGGGTGGTACTGTGGAAACCAACAGCCATCTTCCCCAAATAACCCAATTCCAAAACCGACATTGTGGTGGCAGAAAGGGCGGCATTTGTGGCTGGGAAGTGCTGTTGAAAGAGTGATGTGCATTAAACTCCGATCGTAAAGAAAATTGGGAGGTGGCAGTTTTGAGAACGCGGGGCGCTCTTGTGAAAGGTCCGCGGGCTAAAGAAGATAAATACATTGTTGGACACTTTTTTTCGAAAATTTTCAAAAAGAATTCCTCTGGGAAAAATATAGTGGCGATAGGTTCCATCTTTTAGAAAAGGGACTCGGTAGGTGGCCTATACAGGAAGAAAAAAAAAAGACTAAGAGGTAATTAAGTAAATACGTGGAAAGTGTAGGAGAGAGACACAAAGAGAGATAGTAAAGGATTCTAAAAAAGATATGGAAAGAGAGGGAATGAGGTCAGCTATTGGAAAAGCAAAATAACTTTTCCTTCTCACCTTCAATACTTGTCTCCTTTCCATTTTCATGGTTTTGATGTATCTACTTTTAACGAGGATATATATATATATATATATAAATATATATATATATATATATATATATATATATATACTATATATATCATATATATATATATAATATATAATTATATTGTATATATATATATATAGCATAAGTATATTAATATATATATATATATATATATATATATATATATATATATATATATCTATATGTGTGTGTGTATATACGTATATATATATATATATATATATATATATATATATATTATATATATATATTCACGCGATTAAACATGGTGCATAGATACATGGA
>NC_061088.1:38480406-38528117 GCF_015104395.2 Macrobrachium nipponense | reverse complement strand
AGATACATGGATCAGATCTTTTAATACTATAAGTAAATTCACATCAACAGTGTCTTTGATGTCTAGCCCAGTCCCTTACGACGCTCCTTGATTGGTTTGTTGATAAACCAATCACAAGGCTGGAAACTCTCAGTCTCTCTCGAGAGTTCACTGGCAGAAATGTTGAGTGGCACTGTTGAGGTACAGAACACAGCACATAACGGGCGAAGTCTACACGAATCTGCAAAGCAGGTAACGTCGTAACACAAATAACTAACAGCGGTAAGCTTACGTAAGATAATATAATCAATGCAAAATGGAAACCATGCAAAACAAGACCTATATCAAATATTAAATGAAAAGTTAACACAACGAAATTACTGCTAGCTGAGCAGCATAGATATAATAACACTTCCACAATCATTTTACAAAATATCACAATTGCACAGACAAAATCACGAGAATCTCTGAAGGAGACGAGATATAGGAATATGGGAATCGGAGAACAGCCAAACAAGGAATGAGTGTAAAGAATAGTAGGTGAAGGCCAACAAATCAACTTCCAATTCAGTTACCTTTGTCTGTGGACAAGACATGCTTAAATTGAGCCAGGACGTCAGCGGAAGGACTTCGGTCGCTTGCAGTTCTTCACCAGGGAATGAAAGAAAGAACGCTCCTTCATCAGACAGAGCTCAGGTTCTTCTGACTGTTACAGCTTCAAGTGGGATGTTGGGTCGGACTTCGTGACAGAGTCCGGATCTAGACAGTAGTAGTAAACGAAATAGCTGTAGGTCATCACCAAGACTTAAGTATACTGGAGCAGCTTGCCGTCGGACTCAGGGGAAAAATTCACTTTGGTAGGGCATGCCAGTCTACATTTATACCAGGTTTTGGGAGTCGGCGGAAATGTCCTTCCTGACATTTTACCGCCGCTAATCCCTGCAGGTACCTGGAAAGAATGGATACAAAGAGATGCTAAATTGGATCAAGAAAGTTGGATCAGTAGGCGGAGATTCAGGTGCAAAGGGGAGGAAACGCGGGTGCAGGACACAGCGACAAATAAGGTCATGCAGGTCAGATGGATCACAAATGAGAGAGTGTGAATTGTAACGATCTAAAAGGGCTGATCCTTTTCAATTGTCTCATAAAACTGAACTGGGACCGAAACATAATGGCGAAAGGGGCCAGTAGTCTGTTAAGTGTTCTGCTTTCTCCTCAATCTTAGGTCGTTATCAGCTTAAGGCCGATGTCTGAATTCTGATGCGAGTATGACAGCGACAGCCAATAAATCAGGTTGAAAGGACATTAAAAGGACAGTTTCATATTTTCGTCTACAAGACGTTGTTGAGGAAGCAATAAAACAAAAGCCATGTAAAAAATATCTCATAGTTTTCCAAAACATCACATCCGCAGATGTTATTCTATGTTTTAAAAGAATCAGTTACTTTATTTCTTTACATTTCCCTTATGTTTTCCAATTCTCCCTCATGTTTAAAAAATTTTCCCTCACTCTTTGGAATAAGAAAAAAGAACAAAACAAGAGTCATATATACATATGTATACACACACACGTGCACACACACACACACACACACACACACAAATATATATATATATATATATATATATATATATATATATATATATATATATATATATACGCTTAAAAAATCACAGTAGATGCACGTGACTTCATAAATAAGCGAATACCACGGGAAAATGATAGTCAGAAATCCAAGCGCTTTCGTCTTTATTCAGACATCGTCAAGGAGCTACTGAGTAGCTCCTTGACGATGTCTGAATAAAGACGAAAAGCGCTTGGATTTCTGTGTGACTACTCATTTTTCCCGTGGTATTCGCTTATATAATATATATTTATATAGATATATATATATATATATATTATAAGATAGATAGATAGATAGATAGATAGATATACATACAAATATATATTATATACAAATAATATATATAAATATAATTATACATACCTATATTCTATAGAAATATATAATATATATTATCTAGATATTTTTATATTATTATATATACATATACATGTATGTATATTTATATATATAATTAATATATATTATATATTTAATATATATATATATATATATAATATATAGAAATATATATATATAATTATATCTAGATAGGTAGATAGCATATTATATACCATATGTTATTATATACTACGATAAATATATAGAATATATATACCATAATGTATATATATCTATCTATCTATATATATATAATAATTATATATAATTAACACTAAGCAGTGGAGCACTGTAAGCGAGCATGAGCCTCGTTGGGATCCCAGGGTAATGACTGATATGGGCACTGGCAGAATAAGTTGAGTGGCACTGTTGATCTACAGGAGGAGGCACACAATGGGTAGTCTGCACGAATCTATAAAGCAGTCATAGTTGAAATACAAATTCCAATTATGGTAAACTAACATAAAATGCACATGTGAAGTGTAATTATATGAGATAGTCAGTTACATTAATGCTCTGGAAAGTGCCAAAAGCGAAGTGGCAAGTACTAATGTCACTTATTCACAGAAAATTCACAGTCAATTAAACTCACATGGGTATCTGATGGAGATGGGAATGCTGGGAATGGGAATATGAGAAAAACAGTTGAAACGGAATGAGTGCAAGAAACAGGAGGTGAAGGGCCAACAGAACAACTTCCAATTTCGATAACCTCAGTCTGTGGACGAGACAAGGAGTAGTCAGAGCCATGGCATCGGCAGAAGGACGTAAGTCACTTGCAGGACTTCACCAAAGGATTCGTGGACAAGGGTGTTAATAGACTGTCAGGGTGGACTTCTAGGCAGAGTCCAGTCTGCAGGTAGAGGAGGCTAGCCTGGTTCAGCATCAAGACACAGGGCAGAGATAGCAGTGGGCCACATTGTCGGGTGTGATACCTCTTTTGAAGAGGAGTACTGCAGTAGGTAGCTAGAGCGGAATGTAGGGCATTCTAACTGCTGGAAAAGGATAGGGCGATGTGCATATTGGTAGGGAAGCTCACCCTTATTCATATCCGTTCACAGAGAGTCTGGTTGCTTCCTGTTCAGGCTGTATTGATTTTCTTTGGATCCTTTCATCTTCACCACTAATCCTCTTATCTACCTGAAATGGTTATTAAACATCGACAGAGGAAGGGTGGAAGATAGAGTACAATAGGCTAGATTGGGTCGAGAGGAGTTTAAGTCAGGCATTGGTCATGCAGGTGTGAGGGGCCTGGAGTCACGGATGCTGAAGGCTCTGACAACAATGGAGAGGACAAAAGGGATCAGGTACACGGATTAGTGCAGGTCAGTCAGATCTCATGGGAGACATGTGACTCTCCTCGACTTGAAGGGCAATTAGTTGCTAATGGTTTCTGTCAAATTAGATCTGGAACCGTAATACAAAAGACTACAATGGAAAAAGGGGCTCTGGTTCCTTAAGTGCAGGTGACCCTTTTTGGGATTTCGGCTTCGGGCCAGTAGCTAAACATGACAAGGGGGTGGGCGACAGATGGTAAATAATAGTTGACGTGTCGTTAAAGTAACATTAAGGTGTTTTCCATCTCCACTTCGTTGTTAAGAGACAAAAGGAGAAGAGGCCAAGTCAAAAATATTCTCACAGCTTTCTAAATGGTCTGAACAAGAAAAAGGGTCACTTATACTAGATCCTGACATGGAAAATTGTTACTAAAGTTCTTTTAATTTTCATTTTATGCGAAGTTTCCTTTACTTTACCCCTTGATCATTCTTTGAAAAGTCAAGTTTGGGCAAAGAAATGAAATAAAGAATTCAAATGGACACTCGTAGCACCTCCCCACCTTATGAAGAGGTTAAGACTGTCATACGACCTTCAACATCTGATTATCTTTTCAGAGAACAAACATTACCTGTCTCGCTCTCCTACGTCTCCTGTGTAGCCAAAAGAACATAGCACAGTCCTCATAAGTTTAATACTAGTAATTCAGGCTTTCAAATTAAAAATACAAGCAATACTCATGCCTTCAGGAAAATTTGCATTCCAGAACTTGGCCTTTACAGTGGAACCTCGGTTTTCGTACATAATCCCTTCCAGAAGTACGAAAACAGAAACAATAATTCTCATAAGGAATAATGTAAATACAAATAATGCGTTCCAGACCCCCAAAAATATTAGCCAAAAATATATTCTATAGGGAATAAACATAGTTTTACTTACAGAAAACAATGGGAAATAAATATAAATGATTAATGAAATGAATAAATGAACATTTAACATCACTCTTACCATTATGGAAAACACTTGTTAGCTTATGGAAGACGGAGAGGAGGGGAGAAGGGGGAGGAGGAGAGGTTATTGTTTAGAAGGAGAATTTCCCTCCAAAAGGACTTCCTTCTCTTCGAATTTTACTGGCACTAGGACCAGCTTGAGAGTTCCTGACGCACAACAAAACTATCCAGAGACATTTATTTCTGGCGTTTCTTTAAAATTTGCCTAAAGTTAAACATGGCATTGTCATTAAACATGTTGGAAACACGGATTACAACTTCTTTGTTGGGAAGATAATTCTCTACAAAATTTTTTACGTCATCCCACTTTGCAAACATGTCCTTAATCCCTGGAGTAGGAATATTATGTATGCCCATTTATTTCCTGAATTTTTCAAACCAGCTTCTGCTGGTCTTAAATTCACTAACAGAAACACTTGTTGTAGGCATTATCTCACTGAGAACAACATGCAACTTCCTCCAACATATTGCTACGAGTTCTTTCTTAAATTCTATCGTATTTCTCGCCTTTTTTACAGAAGGGTTAGCACTTGGAACTTTCTTTCACCCCATGATGGCTTCTTTAGCTGTTGCACTAGAATAAAAAAGCGCAAAAAGCACAAAAACAATGAACACAAATGCAGAATGGGTCATGAAAGAAGATGGGATTTTTTGTTTGGATTTGGCGTTGATACGGGCCTGGTCACACGCTGGGCCCCAGATGGAGTGTTTCCAAGTGCACGAAAACCAAGGAAACGTACCATAGCCGAGACAAAATTTCCTAGAAAAAAAGTCTACAAAAACTGAAACGCACGAAAAGACAGGCGTATGAAAACCGAGGAAACATACGATAACTGAGAAAAATTTTCTTTGGAAAGGAAAAAAGTCTACACCAAAAACCAAAAACGTACAATAAAAGAGGCGCACGAAAACCGAGGTTTGACTGTATCTTTTATGTTACATAACTCAATTAATTCACACAAACTCTGCAAACGTCCTAACTACCACAGTCAAATGCTTGCCTCTATCATTTTTACATCATCCCAGGTTGTATTGACATAAACACAAGTAAATTAGTACTGGGAACAGTGCAGGAAAGTAAAGTGTGCATGACGGGATAAACAAGGGTAAAAGATAAAAAATATTCTTACAGCTTTCTAAATGGTCAAAATTGTAAAAGTACCGGTAGTGGGGGCAAGGATGATGCTTCCAGGGGGCACTGTTTAACTTGCATAACAAACACTGGTGGGTAACGAAACATGGAAGTGTACGTACGAATGGGTTCCAATATGGGAACAAGCAGTGTTGTCCAAACACGCAAAGCAGAGGAAAGTCTCTCACAATTCTGTAAGGGATGTTGCTAAGGAGTGGTTACACACAGCGTGTGCCTCAGATTCCAAATGGGAATCTATAGTCTTGGCTGATAGGTAATTGGGTTTGTGCTTGAGGCAGCGGTAAAACAAGTGTTTGTATATGTTAAATGAATATATGACAAAATAAATAAAATGATTCAGAGGTAATTTACTGAATTCCTAAATCATAACAAATAAGAGCATTTGGTTGGGAAAAACTCTCTATTGCGAGAGTATATATAATACACATTAGCAGAGTGGTTGGCTCAGGTTCTAAGTCAGTATCTTGGCACGTTCTCAAGCATTCATTCCAGTTTATACAGCGCGTCAAAGATAGTAATTGGGTAGATGGGAGGATGGTGAGTTTAGATGTTACGCCATTATTTACCAATGTTCCATTAAGATTATGTGATCACAAAGTTACAAGGAAGAACATGATCAATGTAATGTGACTTTCCTTCCCCCATTTTTTCCCGCAGAGCAGTTTTTCTCCCTCTAATCAGATTATCTGTCTTGTCCACGTGTATTTCAGTTCAATAATCAGGGATTTGCTCAAAAAGATGTTAGCCCATGGGTTTTCTCTGTCTCCTGTCCTCGCTAACATTTGCATGGAGTTTTGTGGAAAAAGAAATTTTAAACAGGGTGTGATGAAGAAACGAAACCAGTTTTATGGTGAGATATAAACAAGTGTGATGAAGAAACGAAATCCAGTTTTTATGGGTGATTTTTGATAATGTAGATGACATTTTTATTATTTTTAAAGGGTACTGATGGACAAGCTAAAGAAACTAGTAGATATAGCGAATAGCATTTTACCCTCAATTAAGTTCACAACAGAAGTAGAAGTTGATTTTAAATTACCTTTTTTTAGATGTTTTAGTGCTCAGGGACTGTAATAGCCAGAGGTTCCAATTTTTAGTTTACCGAAATCTACCAATTCCGAGAGTTATGTCCACTTTTATTCTTTTCACTCAAAAGAAATAAAAAGTAACGTTATTTATGAATTTTGCTTTACACGCATTCAGAATTGCGACCCCGAATATATAGACTGTGAACTTAAACACATCGCGGCTACTTTTAGAAGTCATAGATATCCCCCTCACTTCATTCAGAAGCAATTTCGCCAGCAAGGAAAGACGTTCTATGGACTTAAAGATAATACCAAGGAAACCAAAAAGATTTGTCCCTTCCCTTTAATCCAGAAGTGAAGAATATAAGTGGGCATGTAAATTAAAGTCAAAAGGAAACTAAAATTCCAGGAGTTTACGAACTACCATGTATGGATTGTAATAGTAAATATTTTGGCAAAAGTGGACGAGGACTAGATAACGTTTTTGGGGGCGAACACAAAGCGAGCTTATGAACTACATTCACAAAACAGCACAATAGTAGCACATGCATTCAGTAATGATCATAGACCCAACTGAAACGAGGCTAAAATTATCTTGAAAAGTAACAATGTAAATGTTAGACGACTAGTTGAGGGAGCTGCTATAAGTTTAGGAGAATCATTCAAAGGAAACAAGTCTTTTGTCAATGAAGACCCATTTGTTAATTTTTTTATATTACTAGTACGTTTTTCAAAGATTTTAACTGAAATAGACAGGCCCTGTTTTTCCCTCTTCTGATGCTGCTGCCGCCTTGCCTCTCCCTGTCCAGATAACCACTGCCCCAGGGGAGTCTGGTTACGGTGCCCAATCTATGGCCTCAGTTGAAGGAATTCCTGCAACGTTGCATCAACCATTGCGGAGATCCAACAGAATTGCAGCCAGAAGGATTGATAGGGGAGAGGAAATTAGCTAGTTGGAGTTAACTGCCCTCTTTCTTCATCACCTGGTCCATAAACGAGCTAACGACCGGTTTCAACAATCTCCAACGACTCTTGCTTGTTTTTAAAATTCACCTCGGTACATGGTGTATCTAATTATTCATTTGGACTGAAGATGAACCCAGGGAAGGGTTCGAAAGCTTTTTGTAAAGATTTAAAAATTATACATGGACTCGCAACATTTTTTATTATTGTAGACCCCTTAGCATAAGATAGGAGCATCTTCGCTAATTGTCAGGCTGCGAGCTAGAGTTAAAAGGAAAACAAATACCTTCACATTGAATATTTAAATTGAACAGTCAAGGTCACAGATCTGTCACAACTTGGAAATAAGTTGGGCAAAGACAGAAATGAATGAGGCCTCTATTCAGTGTTGTTGTCCAATAACAGCTGGGCTCAAGTTCTCAGAGACTATGACATTACTCTACTTTTATCACAATAAATTTACAAGGATTTATATCAGAATGAGAATTACTTATGTTAATTCTTAACATGTTGATCGTGACTATATAAAACATGCACTATTTAATACATACAGGAAGCTGATAAGACACATTCAGATAGAAATAAAGATTTCTAAACATGTGAGACAGCAAAATGGCAGCGAGTTCTGAGTGGGTTGCCAGAAATGAATTCTCTACGGTGGGTAGTTATCGTGATTGTGTGCTTGTAGTCAAAACATGCCTAAATAAGATGCCATAAAACAGAACGACTTTCAGTTTTAGCCAGTCAAAACTGATCTGCTAGTTAACTAAATGATTTGATGTTGCTTTATAATTGAAAATATTACTTATGCTTGCACAGAGTTTTAAGATCCTTAAGCAAGGCCACCACTCTCATAGCCTGTATGCCAGGTATAAAGTATAATTATGAGAAATCCAAAATTCTGACTCCCCTCAAAATATATGCCTTGTGCAAACATGCCTAAACCTCCTGGGGGTCACACAAGCTATGAACAGAAAAGTAAAAGAAACATTAATAGATAAACCAAAGATACTTTTCAAAAGGACTTAATGTAAACGTATTTTATCCACAAATTAATATAATTTCTATAAGGTAGTAAGATGATAGAAATTACAAGCACTGTCTGTCTCCATGGCACTCGTGATGTTAATACTAATATTTACAACAGCAAAACAAAGGTGCAACCAAATTGCAAGCAGAATCACTTAACCCACGTGATTTTGTAGGTGCATGAGATACAGATTAAGAACTAACAACATTAATTAACACTAAGCAATGGAGCACTGTAAGCAAGTGTGAGCCTCGCCAGGATCCTGGGAAAATGACAGAGATTGGCACTGGCAGAACAATTTGAGTGGCACATTTGATCTACAGGATGAGGCACACAACGGGTAGTCTACACGAATCCCACAAAAACCGTCAGATTTGAAATAACGAATTACAATAATAGTAAAACTTCCATAAAATATACAAGCAAAGCGAGAATTATATGAGATAGTCAGTTACAGTTAATGCACCAAGGGATTTAAAGACGACACTTCTCATATTATGCGGAATCCTACGGGAACTTCGAGGACGAGAGCACTGATAGACTGTCAGGGTGGACTTCTAGGCAGAGTCGAGTCAGCAGATGGTGCAGAGGCAAAGGAGGCTAGCCTGGTTCAGCATCAAGACACAGGATGGAGATAGGGGTGGGCCATGTCGTCGGGCATGATACCGCTTCTGCAATAGGTAGCTAGAGCGGAATGTAAGGTATTCTCACCACTGGGAAAGGCTAGGGTGGTGTGCAAGTTGGTAGTCTAGGTCTGGTTTTTTTTTATACCTGTTTGCAGAGAGTCTGTGCATCCGGTTCAGGCAGTATTTTATTATTCTCCTCAGGTTCTTTCATCTTCACTCTAATCCTTGTAACTACCTCAAATGGTTATTGGACACCGGCATAGGAAGGGTAGAAGACAGAGTACAATAGGCTAGCTTGGGTCAAGAGGAGTTTAGGTCAAGCATTGGTTATTCAGGTGTGAAGGGTTAGAGTCGCGGATGTGGAAGGCTCCTACAACAATGGAGAAGGCAAAGAGGGTCAGGTAGACAGATTAGCGCAAGTCAGTCAGACGAGTGATTTTTCTCGACTTTGAGGGTAACTGGCTGCTAATGGCTTGTGTCAGATAGATACTGGACCCAATATACAAAAGACTATACCCCTATCGGCTCCTTCAAGGCGATTTAGGCGTTGTCCCCTACATTGCCAAATGTACTTCTCTCGAGTTTTTAAAGGCCTACCCAAGGCCTATACAAAGAGGTCAGACGGACAGAACTGTCATCTTCGCTCCTCTCTCTCGCTGTGACGTCACGCTGGCCACAACCGGTGATTCACTGGTGGGCCTCGGCATTGTAGATTGAGACATTATTGTTATTTCTCTTTGAGTAATTCTTGCTCTTGACTACTTAATCTGATACCTTCGTTATCAGAAAATTCCGAAGAATGCCCCAAAACAATTTTTAATTGATAAAATAATATTACTGTAGACCTTAGTACAGCAGTGTGAATCGAAAGCAAAGTATTGAAGGAAACACGGTTGTAGTTGTAAATTTTATTAATGAAAATTACCTAATTTTCTACACACTTGAATACAAACAGAAATAACCTTCATTTATTTTACAACAATTCCTTGATTGAAGGCCTTAAAATGTTTAAAGTATATACACGATCTAAATATTTAACTTTATTTTTTTTTCTTGTGTTCTCCCCCGATCATTTCAATTTTCATCTTTCTCTTCCTCGTTTTAATAGTATTATTTAGGGGCCTTAGTCTAAAATATATAGAGATCTTTGCGAAGAATTCAATAATCACTCAGCAACAACAAGAGTTTTCTGCATGCTTCCCTTCTAAAAGTGATGAACCGTGAATTGTGTTGAAGCACTTCTCGTAGGTCACTTAATTAAGAAGAAAATTCTTCTGATGGCATATAAAGCTCACCTCTGTTTACCATTTCAATCCACGACTCTTTTGTATTTTTACATTCTTTCATCTTTTTTCTTAATTGTGGATATTTTGTAGGAAACTTTTTGACAAAATATAACCACCTATTATTTAAGAGCTTCATCGTCAATCACAGTGGCAGCCGTTTTTCGTTTTCTTTATCCAGAAATCTGATTGTTTATATCTTCTGTGGGGCATTCAAAATCTAAATCTTAAACAATGAGCTGGTCAAGTATATTTCTAATGCACTTCTCTATCTTTACTGTATTTTGAATGGCATGGCAGACTCATTTGTCAACATGTCATAATTGTTGACTCTTTGCAATGATGTTTGTTTTTTCACTAATTATTTTGACATCTTTCCCAGAATCAATGACCTAAGCCTAAACTTGGATTCAACAGCATTAGGGTGATCGAATGTGCCCTTCATTTGCCTTATGCAACCGAACAGATGCTCTAGGCAGTCTTGATTCAACTTATGCGTCATCAGTAATACATTAAAGACATCTTTAACCATATTAGAGAGACCAATAACCGACTTGCTAGAAAGAATTATGCCCTTTTGTTTTAAATTTATACAGACATCTTGTTTTTTGTGATTTTACTTTTAAATAAGACATTAGCTTTATGATTTTGAAACCCTTTTCCAAAGTTATTTATTTGAAAATTCTTTATCAATCCCAAAAACCATTTCTCGCTGGTAGATCGCCATACATGTTAGTTTGAATTCATTATATCAACCCAGTCGTTTATCAACGAGATAAAATCAGAGGTAGCTTGCCAGTTATTGGATTCCAACAGACCTCTACTTCCCAAATACTTTAATGCACTTGCACAAGATGACGATAATAATTGCACAACATACTTGACGCTCTGCCTGTGCTGTCCATTAACAGATAGATGGAGTTCATTAGTTTTATGCTCTGAATTGATTTCATCAGATCGGCAACACACGTTTATCCACTTATCACAGTAAATTTTGTCTCTAGGAAACGTAAAATACCTAATGCCATTGCCTTTTTTTTGATTTCTCTTGGTATTGTCGGTAAAGTGACTGCTTTTGTTGTAAGCATAGGTCTTGGTTTTAAAAAGGTAACTGACCGGGCTGAGGCGAACTGTGGCGAGCGTGACGAGCCCAGAAGGGTGACTCAGGGATAATCCTCTGTCCGACTGACCTCTTTGTATAGGCCTTGGGCCTACCCTTCCCATTTACCCCTTTTTTAATCCGTGCGTCTGCCAAGGAGGTTTAACTTCCTTGGTGTTTGTTAATGTCTCCTGGGAGCAGTGTACTTCTGGGTTTTCCCTATTGCCTCGACACTCCTTCGAAAATATTTCCATTCTTCCAGGTCTCTGTTTTTCATATAGGCCTAATTAAATCTCATTTTGGACCTTTCTCGTGATTATCACAAGCTACTGGACTTCCGCACTTTTAATTTACTTGTTTTTGTATATATAATATATATATAATATATATATATATATATATATATATATATATATATATCTACATATATATATACAGAGAGAGAGAGAGAGAGAGAGAGAGAGAGAGAGAGAGAGAGTGAGCTGTTGACGTTTGAAAAGGATTGTGTATATAGACAGATAAGAGAGCGCAGCATAAATGTACATAGGTTACATAAAATAATATTATTGGCAGCAATTAATTTATTATCTATTCATACTATGGTCCTCAGTTTCTTTCCAGTAAGAGTATTCATATCATTTTTCTATTTTTATATCTTCTTTTCTTTACAGACTTAGTTCCAGCTGTGCCATTTACTCGGAATTTTTCTTTTTTTTTTCTTTGTTTTTGTATCAGTTTTTATCATTAACACAAGATACCTTTGCACGAATGCCATACCCGATGGAAAGTATCTATTTTTGTTTTATAGTCTCATAAGGGTTTGTTGAAACAAATATATGATTATTTGTGTCATGAATGTCATATTGATAATACACAAGATGCCAGGACTATATATAGATGTTTATTACCGCTGCATGTTATCTATATAAAACTGACATAACAATTCATTTATATAAATAAATTAATTTTGGGAATTGAATAAGTATTTACATTTAGAATGAATGAAAAGAATTAATGAATATTTACATTTCAAATGAAAGAAAAGAATTGATGATTTCATTGACATCCTGCTGATTGTTCTCTCCGGTATCATTGTTGCTTCTGAGGTGCGTTGCAGTGTTTTTCTGACATCCACCATGGGTCCACGGTTTGCCTTTTATTTAGAAAAGTACTTAACGACCCTATGAACGATTTCTCGAGCCTGTGGATGAAGATTAATGCGAGAACGAGGAGTTCCTTCCATGTTGTTTTTGTAAGGCGACTGACTGTCAGACTCCTTAATGAGTCAGTGAGTGTTTTGACTGAGCTTCCCCCTTGTGGAGGCACGGGCTGTTTGACATCTGCCCTGAGGTCAGCTTAACACCTGAAAGAGGAACTGGCAGAGCTGTAAATTTTTTTTGCCACGTTTAAGAATAAACTATTTGTTTTATTGTTGTTAAATGCTAGAAAATTACGAGGGCTTTTAATAATTGGCAAAAATTAATCAGCAACCAATTATATTTGTGTTGTAAACTTATGTTGCTTTCATATACCATAAAACATTGAGTTGGAATATTTGAATGTGGCAGGGCCGGCAATGTTGGGGGCAAACGCCTAAATCGCCAATGAAGGAGCCGATAGGGTATACATTGGAAGAGGGGGTTCTGGTCCCTCAAGTCCAGGTGACCCTTTTTGGGATTCGGCATCAGCCAGTAGCTAAACCTGACGAGTGGGTGATAGACGACAAATCATATTTAACGCATCGTTAAACGTAACAGTACGATGTTTTCCATCTCTGCTTCATTGTTCAGAGAAAAATATTCTCACAGGTTTCTAAATGGCCAAAAACAATATATATATATATAGATATATATATATATATATATATATATATATATATATATATCCTATATATATATATATATCTATCATCATCATATGTATATATAGTATATATATATATATATATGTATATATATCATACATACATCATATATGTATATATATATATATATATATAGATATATATATACATATATATATGATGTATGTGTATATATGTGTATATATATATATATATATATATATATATATTATATATATATATATATATATATATAGGCTATGTGTGCGTGTTTATATATACATACATCATAATTAATAAAGAGAGTCCATAAAGTCCCAGTACCATTACAAGTATTTATTGCTCAGAAACTATGACATATAAGTCACATTCACAGTTACCGTCACTCACATTACATACATCGAGCTACAAATGTCGTTTAATATCTATTTCGTTCTACCTCGAGTAATGCAGATTTTTGTAGAAGCACATCATGCAATACATTCCACATGTGCACCTCCAGTTGCCCTCACAATGTCGAGACGATATTCATCTCCCTGCAGCGCGTATGGAGGGAGATGGAATATCGTCTCGACATTGTGAGAGCAACTGGAGGTGCACATTTGGAATGTCTAGCATGAAGTGCTCTGAATGTAAACTTGAGGAAATGTAGAACATTCCACAAAAAAACTACATTACTCTATGTTATTTGGTTTCTGAGCAATAAATACTTGTAATGGTACTGGGACTTTATGGACACCCCTATATTTTCATTTGTATAGTCAAATAAATATTTATGTATACTACATATAAGATATTTTATATGTATATGTGTTATATATATATATATATATATATATCAATAGATATATATATATATATATATATATATATATATATGAAACATCGAGCTACAGATGTCCTTTAATACTATTTGCTCGAATTCGGAATTAATATATTTTCATATATGTAACATATATGAAAATATATTAATTCCGAGTTAGAGCGAATTAGATATTAAAGGGCATTTGAAGCTCGATGTATGTATATAAATCACGGTAATGTAATATATATACATATATATATATATATATATATATATATATATATATATATATTAAATTAAATTTGCGTAATTCGCCACCGTTTCTTACAGACTCCCTACTCTTAGTTCACTTGATACCTTTAATCAAATACAAGCTAAAGGATGCAGCTGACCCTGGCAATTACCGGCCGATTGCAATTACAAGTATCGCGTCGAAAGATACTCGAGTCGGTTCTTCTAGGACGACTTCTCCTCTTTCGACACACCACTGACAACCAATTTGGATTTAAAGCAACCACTCAACCGACACCTGCATCTACATTCTGAAAAAATTGCTGAACTATTACCTATCACCAGCCTCTCCTGTTTTCCTAGGTTTTGTAGATGTGAGAATAGCATTTGAACAAGAGTAAAACGACCTGATGCTCTTCCTAAAGCTGCAAAACAGAGGCACACCTCTATATTTAAGTTGGCATTTTATACTGCTGGTTCATTCCCACGCAAGCAACTCTGTGTCAAATGGGGTAACGTATTATCATACACCTTCGGCTCCCTAAACGGACTTCGGCAAGGGGCCATTCTCTCATCATACTTGTTTAATACGTACACAGAAACCTTGAATGTCAATCTGAACTCACTCCCAATCGGATGCATTGTCAACGAAACAACTATAAACACCGATGATATGGTTCTTATTTCCCCATCTGTGCAAGGTCTCCAGCGACTCATGGACACTTGCAGCCGATATGCTGAGGAATTTGATATCTTATACACCGAAACCAAGACCCAGTGCATGTCGCTGCTCCCAGAATCGCTTAATCATATTACAGAACCACAGATTTTCCTCGGAAATCATCGGCTGGAATTCGCGCTCGAATTTCCGTATTTGGGTCACATTATCACGGACGACCTAAAAGAGGCGTCGTAAACTTTAAAACTGCTGCTCTTTCCCTCGTATTGCTACAGTATCTATGGGTGTTCCCTATGGGCGAACTATACACGAGAGACCTTGGGAAGCATCACTGTCATTCACAATGACATTTTGAGACGCCTCACAAACATTCCTCGCTACCACTCCGCCTCTCAGATGTCCACAGAAAACCGCCTGGACAATTCAAAACCCCATTGTAAGGTGAACAGCGTCCAGTCTGATCACCCGAATGAGAAACAGCAGCAATTCGCTCATGCAAAGCATTTTATGCAAGTGGAGACAAAAAGATCTAAATTGTTTGGGAAAGATGAGTAAATGAGGCGTAAATTCCTTAAATAACTTTATCTCTGTTTTTGCAGTGTCATCTGCAGAATCTGTCAGTATTATTATTATATTGTTACGATTATTGTTGTTACTGGTGTTTTCCTTTTTTCATTATTACTGTAAATATTATCAGTATACAGCTTTGCTACATTCAATTTTCACATTTAACCTTCTGGGCCTGATTATTGAAACCACCTAAGGTCCCCTAGCAGGAATCTAATTATATACAGTCTGTTCACCATTGTTATAATTCTTGATTTTTGTTTTACTAATTCCCAATATTATTATTGTTATTATTACCATCTTTCATACTACTTCAGCAACTGTATGGATATTGCCGATTAATTATTTGCATCTTGTCTCATGTATCTAGAGTGTGTATGTTATTATCTATTATTTGTATATTTCTTGTATATGGCCTTGAGCTGAAGATAAAGTATATTATTATCATTTTTTTTTTTTTTTTTTTTTTTTTTTTTTGTTTTTTTTTTTTTTTTTGCTCTATCACAGTCCTCCAATTCGACTGGGTGGTATTTATAGTGTGGGGTTCCGGGTTGCATCCTGACTCCTTAGGAGTCCATCACTTTTCTTACTATGTGCGCCGTGTTTCTAGGATCACGCTCTTCTGCATGAGTCCTGGAGCTACTTCAGCCTCTAGTTTTTCTTGGGATCGTGCCTAGTGCTCCTATGATTATGGGTATGATTTCCACTGGCATATCCCATATTCTTCTTGTTTCTATTTTCAGAGCTTTCTCTTCAACTCTGGTGTCCCATGGTATTGCGACATCAATGAGTGATACTTTCTTCTTGACTTTGTCAATCAACGTCACGTCCTGGTCTATTTGCACGTATCACCCTATCTGTTCTGATACCATAGTCCCAGAGGATCTTTGCCTGATCGTTTTCTATCACTCCCTCTGGTTGGTGCTCGTACCACTTATTACTGCAAGGTAGCTGATGTTTCTTGCACAGGCTCCAGTGGAGGGCTTTTGCTACTGAATCATGCCACTTTTTGTACTGGTTCTGTGCAAGTGCCAGGCATTCGCTTGCTATGTGGTTTATGGTTTCATTTTTCGTATTCCACTTCCTACAACATATGGGAAAGATGTTATTTCCGTCTATCGTTCTTTGAATATATATGGTTCTTAGGGCCTGATCTTGTGCCGCTGTTATCATTCCTTCAGTTTCCTTCTTTAGCTCTCCCCTCTGTAGCCATTGCCATGTGTCATCGCTGGCTAGTTCTTTAGTCTGTCTCATGTATTGTCCGTGCATTGGTTTGTTGTGCCAGTCCTCTGTTCTGTCTGTCATTCTCTGGTCTCTGTATATTTCTCGGGTCTTCGTCTACTTTTATTAGTCCTTCTTCCCATGCACTCTTTAGCCACTCGTCTTCACTGGTTTTCAGATATTGCCCCAGTGCTTTGTTCTCGATGTTGACGCAGTCCTCTATACTTAGTAGTCCTCCCTCCTCCTCCCCTTTCGTGTTATGTATAGTCTGTCCGTATTTGCTCTTGGGTGTAGTGCTTTGTGTATTGTCATATGTTTCCTGGTTTTCGTGATCTATGCTGCTATTATTATTAACATCATTCTGAAATTAGATACTTCATCACAACCCTAAAAAATGGAGGAGGGACAAAAAATCTGGAGGTGAGAAGCAAAAGTTATTCTGCTCTTCCTATAACTGACCTCTTAAAATAAGAGTATAATGACTAAAACCGCACCTGCAGATAGAGATACGGGGCCGTATCTTACACCTAAGAAAGCGAGGATCTGAAGAGGAACATAAATGGGGTCCTTCGCCCAGTCAATTATGCATCAGTTCCAAACATTTCACCAGCAGAATGTTTCTGCTGTCTCCATCTCTCGAATGGTGTTACGTGTACGTTCGTAGCTTTCGGTAACCCGTACCACCAGCACTAGACTTCTAAAGTTTGTTGTAAGGTTTGATAACATATGGTATTTATATTAGCTTGAGTTTCAAATTTGAGTGTGAGTTTTTTTTTTTTTCTGTCTGGGCTTGGTACTAGTAGTGTCTGAACCTAATGGTATGTCCAGTCAGATGTAAGTCTTTCTCCGTTTACAGTAACTTGGAATATCACCATAATACTGTTATATAACATCTTCCCGAAATTCTTACATATGGTGAAGAATTCCTGATCACTGTGAATTGCTCGTCCGTCTTGTCACAGTATTTCGTATTCTCTCCCCCAATTTAGTTAAAGTCCATGACATTCTCCCATGGCGTTCGTCCATTTACCATGAGATCCGAAAAGTTGCTTATTCAATTCTCATTCGTCAAGGAAGGAACGACGTCGAGGAACAGCGAAGGAATTCATGTTTTCTTATAATTTTAACCTGGAATCGCTTCGCTTTTGCCGTAATCACTTGACTAAATGAGCCAGTTGTCTTGGGGCCAAAAGAAAATAAATCTCTTTGAAATGGAAATTGCCCTCTCTTCAACGCTTGTTTTGAGATGTCGTTTCTCTTCTCACAACCGAAAATGGAGTTAAATAGAAAAAGTAAGAAAATGTCTTTTTTCACTGAGTTACTGGGGCGAATGGAAAGGTCATACATCATTCCCTGCCAAAAATGAAACTTACTCCCTTCCCCTTCCCTCCGGAAGGGGAAAACAAAAGTAAGAAAGAAAAAAATTGCGCATCCAAAGCAGGAATGGGAAGACGTCCCCACCACCAAAATAACCCCAAATGTATTTGGAAAATAGAACAAGACAAAAAAAAGAAGAAAAAAAACTCGTGTCCAGGATTGAGAAACTAACACGGAATAGCAGAGGTGATATTCCACCTAATATCGTGGATAACGGAATCGACAACTGCCGCAGGCAGGAAATGCGAAATCAGTCTTTGATCTGACATCCAAGGAAATACCAACGAGATATAGCCGCGAGAAATTGGCTGGAAAATGTCTGTTGGTCTATCAATTTCAATAGCCAGTTATTGATTTTCGAAGCCTAGGATTTATCTTACCGTTTTCCTTAGCTTAAGGTTTGCCTCCTAGAATCTGGAAAATGGGATTTAATTCTTTTTATGTAATTTGTGGTTGTGGTGCATTCTTTATGTTGGATGCTGAGGAATGACTAGCGACTGGGTGGTGTTTCCATCTGTTATAGAGGCCTTAGTTCTGCTTATCTGACTGTATAGTCACCGTCGTCAAGATGATAAGAAGAAAATACGATGTCATGAACACTGAGTTTTCTCGGTATGAATATTATAAAGTGAAAATACATTGATTAATGCCTTTTATATGTGCAAGAGTACTTATAAATGGGTATGACTTACAGTATATCTCTTGCAACAATAGTGATCCAAGACAATTTTATAACAGGTTCCTATAAGAAAATTCTTACACTGTAGTTATCATCTATAGGTGTTGCAAAAGTACCAAGAAGTGTACAGAAAAAACTGAAATGTTGTCATGAAGCTTGTACATAAGAACCACCAAGCCCTGATCTGCAGCTACCAGACATTTAATTAATTTTTCATGAGAAGTGTCTAAACAGAAAGACCGTAGTCTTATCTATCGTAGATTCTCTTGTACGCATTTCATCAGCTTTGGGTTGGAGCAACCGTTCCTTATCCCTTAATATTAAAAAAAAAAAAAGATTCATGTGGCATTTTTGTGGTGGCTGATTGCAATTCTAGAGTAATGGCATGAACAAATATTAAATTTAGTCTTTTTCAAATATAATGTTTTGAAAATACATCTATAGGTTTTGGCCGCTAGTGATTTTTGTAGGGGTAATTTTTGGTTGTGACTTCAATCTGCGAGGTTATGGCAATAGGTCATTGCTAGCAAAATTCCAAGTTTCAGACAAAGGGAGCTTACAACACAAAATAAAATATGCAGGTGAATTACCTAAGGGCTTTGTACAAAGTTGGAGTCATCCAAACTCGTGGCTAGATTTTGAGAAAGATATAGCTAGTAAAAGTCAGTCAAAGTTAAAGTTCCTGTTAGCTAAGCCTGAAATCTGAGTTATCATAGCTACTTAGACTGTTAGTTGGAGGTACTGAAAGTGGCAGTTTTGATTACCTAAACCTTAAGTAGGTTGCTGACAGAACCTAAAGTTCCAGTTACCTAAACTTGAAATTTTGCCAACTTCAGTCTAAGTTCTTGCTGATTTATCTAAATAAAAACAAAGGCAAAATTATCTGAAAATTAAAATCTAACCTCGAAACCTCTCAGTTGTAAATAAAACCGACAGATACTTTACTTGCATATCTTATTTTTGGTCTAAAGCTTCTTTTTCTGAAATTTCGATATTTGCTAACAAAAATCCAATTCTTTACTTAAAACATAACCTCGCAGATTTGAAATCAACAACCAAAACTTGCCCGTACAACAAAAATTCAGTAGCAAGCCAAAACCTTATAGATGTATTTTCAAAACATTTAATTTGAAAAAAGCTGAATTTAATATCTGATCAGGCCCACTGATCTAGAATTACAATCAACACCAAAAAATGTTACATGAATCTTTTTTCAAATCTTAAGGGATAAGGAACGGCTGCTCCAACCCAAAACGAACATACGTAAAAGTGAATCGCAGATAGAGAAGACTACGCTCTTTCTCTTTATGTCATATATAATGAATATACGAGTATCTGACCAATATTATGGGCCTTGCGTCACCTTGGCATTCCCGTTGAATTTATAAAGCTAATTAAAATTATCTAGGAACGATGCATGAATGTTGTCAAATCTATGTAGTATGATCATACAAGGAAACAAGCTGACTATGAAAAATTGTACCCATAAAGGTAAAAACCGTCTCAGGAACTTTCATGAGAAATCCAATACGATACGACACTAGAAATAGCCTCTCCAAGAGTGTCTGGTGTCAAGAAAGACGGAAAAAAAAACTTTATATCATGTCAGTACTTCGCATTGCCTGGCAAAGCCATCACATAGAAGGAACGCTCTTTTATGGCTGAGAATCGATTCTGGGAATCTCGATCTTCTCCCTTTTAGTGATGTAAAGGGCCCCTTTGATGCTCAGACCATCGTAGCAAATTAGAGATCTTGTTATCTGGAAATTCGAATGTGCCGAGATGAGTCTTTGTTCAGATACAGTACCTCTGAGGCTAACCTAGGGTATACAAACTGATAAATATACAAGTGGGCAATTAAACAGAAAAGAACTAATAAAAAACCAAATAAAGAAGAAAACAAGAGAGACAGGTTGACAGCCAAAAAGGAAAACAGAAAAACGAGCGGGTAGAAAAGAAAACTAAATGCATCGTCTATGTGAAGGACAGACGTAGACGGAGGAAAATGACAATAAAATATTAGTGGGGTTTCTATGTAATCCGGTAGGAAAGGAATATTAATTTTTGGCTGACTGTTGTTTTAGGTTCAGATGTGTCTTGGCTTATTAAAAAGAGAAAAAAGTTCTCTTGTCACCTTCTTCATCCATTTTCATTAAAATGTCAGTTTAGACAATTTAATTTGAGTAAATATTTGGCACATTTCACTGATTAAACTTATGCCTAAAACAGGAAAGTGCTTTCCAAATATATATAGCTACCTGTTTCAGTCTACATTATCTCTTTTAGACATATAATGGTGCACAAAAAATATTTTTAAAGGAAAAATTAATTTAAGGGATTCAGCAAAAATAAAAAATTATTAATGTAAGAAGACTGATACTTCAAAATAAGATAAAATTGTTATTGCAAGCAACAATTTCATTTTTTTACAACTTACGAAGGGCATAAAAAATCATCTTTCCTTGAAACAAATAATGAAATCCGATAAATCCAACAAAAAAATTAAACGCACTGCTTTATATCGAGATGTTTTACAGGGGTTAAGAAAAAATAGGCGTAATTCTTAAAAAAAAAGAAAAAAAAAATCTGCAAGTGCAACAGGTCCTGTAATTTGTCTTTTCGCATCCATATTTTATTAGATTGGTAGTTGCAGTAGGGGCGTGTGGAATCTTCGTTGTCATGGGCACTAGTCTACTTTCAGCTCTCCTCCCCTAATCAGTTGCACTTGGTAACTTGGGGTTAGGAACATGAGTCTGATGCCATACCTTGGCTTCTAAGTAGGTACGGCAATTAGCTTCATGCAAAGACTTTGTTGGTAGTAGCTTCTGAGCTTCAAGCCGTTTTCTGCTGAACATTTCCACTTAACATCACTGACAGTTATTATAGCTGTCTCAGGTTGATACAGCTGGCATACAAACTACTCCATGGCACCCTCTGTCTCAGCTGAAAGGTCGTTCAAGTCTCCGAGGACAGCAAATGCAGACTAAAATTGTGGACACCTCTTTAGAGCTTGCCAATAAGAAAGCTTACCCTTGCCTGCAAATCTGCCTGTTTGGTCAGCTCCAGTAAAAACATGGAAACCAGGCAAAGTTTCAACTCTTACCACACCAAGTATGTTTGCCATTGGTGCCATCTGGATTGTGTGATATTTATGTTCAATTCCTGTTACAAAATAAGTGTTTTTGCAAAACTGTTGATGGTAATAAATTACAGTGATATACACATCATTGTCAGGTGATTGAATGTAAAATTGTGTTGCAACTCTCTTCACAGCATTTAGGCAGTGCAGGATAATCTTTGTATCTGCCTCTTCTTGAGAGTTCTGAATGCCCTTCACATCAATGCTGTTTGAGTATACATCTTGTCTTGAGGTGGCAATAAACACTGTGGACTTCCTTTAAAATGCATAACTGCTTTATGTGCTAAATAGACTGTGAGTTCACCTTTTGTTGCAATGCTGGACAGATACTGCTTTTTAGATACCTTTCTTACAGGTGTTTGGTACTCAACATGATAGGTAATGGCTGGCTTGCTACCCTGGTGTCTTTCTCGTGCATATTCTTTTGGTGATATTGGAAGATCATATCACTCAAACACAAGGTGAACTTCATCAAATTATCCAATCATTTTATCCAAGGCTGTGTTGAAGTATTCAGCCCACGGGACACAGGTTTTGATTCTTCCTGATTGGCTGATCAACCTGACCCATGGTGATTTCCTGTGGCTACTGACCATTTTCATGTAAGTCTTGTTTGGGAGGCATTTCTAGAATAGTAATTTGATTGCTATTATCATTGAGGGGAAGCAGCGTACCACTGATAGAGAAGAGTCCTCTTGGGTGGACTGTAAACTCATGCTGGCCAATAGACTCCTTCACGTCCAACTCTGGCCTTGAGCGAGTAACAGTGAGCATTCTACCAAAAATGGATCTATCATCCTTCAGCGCAACTGATTGTTGTGCCTGTTTGTGCGTAACTATTTTACTTATACTTTTCCAAAGCTTAAATTGTGTTTTCTTCATTTTTGACCAGATACTAACTTCATTTTTCTTTATTCTATCCTGGACAAAGGCTTCTCCTGACCAATCTCATCTTGAAGCATAAATTATGTTGCATTTCAGAGGTCATCACAACTTTTGTAATTATGTTTGACAAATCTCCACCTTTAGATATCATTGGGTTCATGGAGGCACAGACCGTATTTGATAAGTCATGATGTTCAGTTTGTGTTGAAGTTGACGAACCAGCAATATATGCGCCTCTTCAGTAAGTCTGCTCAGTTCTGGAGCTGTGAGGAAGAAGCTCTCCCATGCACTGGCATTCTTTGTAATACCCACCAGACCTCCTGTGACTTTCATCACACAGTTGATATGCTCCAGGGCATGATCCACTCTCACGTGCAGAATGGTATTATGTTCATGTGTACTGAGAAATTTCCATTGATGAATTTTTCATATATGTTAGGATCCGTTGTCTTTAGAGTAGACATTTCTGCCAGGTAGAGTGGAACCAATCTGTCCTATTTTTGCATGTCTGAAGCAAAGAAGTACTGCTGAAAGACTGCAGTGGCTGTGGCATGAAGAGTTCATTTCCCGTCAGGGGTAAACTCACTGAAGTTGCTGTTGTCCACTGCAAAGAATATGAAGGCACCCTTTTGCATGGATGCTGGCAAGTATGCTCCCAGTTCAGTCTTGGCTTCCAGGAAAGTGTTGGCCAGCTGCATTTCCAGTCTCAGGATCCGACTGTAATCTATGCCTGGTCAAACCCATAAAGGAACTCAATAAAATATTTTGCTTCTGGTCGACTGATGCATTGCAATTCCAACTGCAAGATGATGTGAACACTCTAGATGATGTCACAATGGGGTATTTTGTTCTTTTGACTTGTATGCCACTTGGCATCTGGACTTCCAGCAGTATTTGATGTAGTGGCTGATTCCCAAAACATCTCTGTGAACACCAAGTGATCAAACTCTACCATCCTGGATTGCTGTAGTAGGCCCTTCAATCAGCCAGCGGATAAAGGAATACAATAGTTTGAGCACATGCTTTTCAACATCTGTGTT
This sequence comes from Macrobrachium nipponense, assembly GCF_015104395.2. Classification (NCBI taxonomy): domain Eukaryota; kingdom Metazoa; phylum Arthropoda; class Malacostraca; order Decapoda; family Palaemonidae; genus Macrobrachium; species Macrobrachium nipponense. The sequence continues at coordinate 38,504,196 of NC_061088.1, read as the reverse complement.
GCTCCACTCTCCCTCTAACTGCGTGAATCACGCTGAACATTTTTAACCCAAACATGGCAGGTGATTCTTCATATCAATAGCTCAAGCATCACTTGCATCAATAGCACTGCTCAGTTTAGCTTTCCTCTTCTGGTTGCTGCTTTCTTCCACAGTTTATTTTAGTTTTTCTCCTACATTGAATTTTGATACTTCATGCAATGTTGACTTTTCATCTTCTTGACAGAAAAGAATGTCGTTGTTGTTGACTGAGTGAAACAGCTTCCACTCTCAGTAGAGGTACTCGTGCTAACAGAAGGCCGATGTCCTACCCCTTTATGAAAAGGCACACTTGCATCTTGTTTACGGGCCTTCTCAATACAAGATTTTGCTCTTGCTAGATGACCATTGTCACATGTTGATTGATAGCATTTTTTTTTTTTTTTTTTTTTTTTTTTTTTTTTGCCACTTTGCATTCTTGGCTTGCAAGTCAGCTGCTATGAAATTTTCTAGACGTCTTCTGGTCAGTTGATAGTCGACGTCATGTTGTCCTCTCTTGTTAATGTAGTCAAGGAATTTAAGAAATTGGTATATGAATTCAGTGATGGCTGAGTACTAGGTCAGAAGTGTCTAGTTTCTGGCACTGAATACAAAGTCCAAAATCAGTATCAGCTTTGATTTCGTTCCTGTTTTTTCTTCCATTTTGATTCTGCGCTGTTATATAACAGTTAAAATGCATATTCCACCTGAAAAGACAGAATGAGATCATCAAAGATTACGAAACCCTTCAGCGTGTCACCACAAATAATTCACTCTAGCTCTGTTGATACATAACCCTGCTCAATATAGGTACCATAAGTGCTGTAAGGCATTGTAATGCATACGTAGAAAAGGCATCAGCATAAGAACATGTAGTGTAACATTCATATCCCCTTCACGCCCTCAAAACACTCACAATGATCCAGTTTTGGACTACATTCGCCTTCAAAGTTTGAACTTCCTTCAAGGTCTTTTGAAACAATGACAGCGTTGACAACACCATTTTTGCACTTTTTAGTCCCCACAGTATATTTTATAATGGCTGCCAAAAATTAACAAGCATATTCTACGGGAGTCGATATTTGCACAAAGGCTCCCCCACTATATAGGAAGCATTCGTGCGTGAGATAGACGGAACGCGTGAGAAAGAGACAGGGGGAATAAAAAAAAAAGCGACTAAACCAAAATACGAGAGATGCAATATATCTCGACATAAATGGAAAACAACTGACAAACTATTGCAATGTGTGAAATACTGACCAAGAGAGAACCCAAAGACAGAAATAAAGGAAAAGACAAACGTAAAGGAATGGGGACACTCGAGTGCTGGAACCGTCTGTCTCACGAGTTGCAGAGCTGAAAGAAATAAAAGCACTGAAAGACTTCATGTAAACTACAAATAGGGATTCTTTATTCCGTTCCAGCCGCTGTGATAAGAAAAGTCTAGGAGTGAACAATAAGTATGAGTGACACGAGAGACAGTGCCTGTCATCATGGGTCTAGAGTTAATTAACGTGACTTAGGCTGTATAATTAAGTTAATAAGTCTCTCCCATGGCTCATTAGTGTATAGAAATGGAAGATGAATAGAACTCGACCTTACTTTTCGCTTCGGAAAGCTATAGAAAGGAGTGGGGAGGGATGTGTAAGATGGGAGGGAGTATAGCGACCTACTCTCTCTCTCTCTCTCTCTCGTACCTATTTCCAATTCATTAATTCTCTAACTTCCTTACAACGTTTTTTTTCTTCTCTATAAAGATTTCACTCATGTTTCCCAAGTCAGTTCACAACTTCGCTGATTCGCTCTTTTAAGATTAACTGGTTTTCTCTCGCTGATCCGTCTGTTAACAACATGACTCTCTCCTGCAACTTTTGGTTGCTGTCTTTTACTTTCAAAAGCTTGACTGAGATTAGCAATTCTCTGGAATACAAATAATATTTAGTGTTGCAATATATTTTTTAATTACGCTTTTCCTAAAAGGATTTTGTTTCACCCTGTATTTGTTGCCTTGGCGGGTGTTGTTTGTTTGAATGGACAAGGAGCATAAAGTCCACTGTACTGTATCTAAGTCAAATCTAGGTTTACAGTTAAATTGCTATTTATTCGACTTCAGGGATTTGCAGTAGACCTTTCAAATGGCATTATAATACACATATTTCTTACTGAAGCATTTAATGTATGACAGTTATATCGAAAATCACATCGCACTTTTTCTTTTGGTGCTACTCGGTTCAAAGAATACCTCGGGGCAAGAACAACAAAGCGCCTACTTTTCATGATATGCAGGTGAGGAACCTGTTTTTGGAATATTCAGAAAATAATAAATACAAATTTGAAAAGCTCTTGATAATCTAATTGGTGAATCCCTTTGACCAGCGTTGCCACGAGTAAAATCATATCACCCTGTATTTTTGCGAATTTTGTTTTTTCATATCTTGAATATTATTTTCAGAGATGTCCTCTTTCGTATGAATTTTAAGAACTGATCTGTATCGTTTTGATTTATTTACAATTTATTTATGAGGAATTTCATTTTTTTTCTCTCTTTCTTTCTTTTCTCTCTTAGACGGTTCTGGTAGATTCTATGGGAACTTACTGGTAATGGTGTTATGGGAGACTTATGATTGATTACTTATCTTATGACTGATGTTTAGTTATTGTAGAAAAAGGGGTGGACGGGTTTGGTCCTATCTCCAGGTTATTTGGGTTTTCTGTTTGAATTATAATACCCTTTTATAATGGTGCATTGTTTGGAGTTTTCATTGGGTTGTGTTTAGAAACTAAAGTTTCAGATTTTGACTTATTCAGATGGTCATTTTGTTCTTTCAGGTTTTGATTTATTCAGTTAATTGTTTTGTTCTTTGAGAATTTGATTGATTTAGTTATAGTCCTTTTTTCTTAAATAAATGCATTTTTTTGTAATTTATGAGTCTGATTTAACGACCTGAGGTAATTGTGATATGAGTTGCATAGAGGTCGACTGGTTGGTTGAGAGAGAGAGAGAGAGAGAGAGAGAGGAGAGAGAGAGAGGAAGGGAAAAAGAGATAGTCCCTAAGGTTAGGACCATTGCTACCAGAGAACCTCGAAAAGCTAAGTTTACATATTGCATCCTCTCTGAGGGTGTATAACAGAAGCAAGAAATTCATATATCATCATGAAGGCTTAAAATGCGTAACATATTTACCTCAGAGAGATCTCTTCTTCATTGAAGGCGGTTATCTGGAACAAACCTTCCATATTTGGTTATCACTTGACTGTGTTGCTGACACCATCCACTTGGTTTCTTATCTGAAACAGACAAACAGAACAAAGTGTGATCACACTGGAATGCCAACAGTAACAACTTGATAATTTTATTGATTTGCTGCTGGCCTTTTTTGTTAGTCAACAAACAAGGATATTGTCCCATTATTTGGAGGCTTCTTGCCTGGACGATTTTTTGCAATAACCTGTATTTCCTGCTCGGTGAACGATATGGCATTCCTTTACTTCAACAGTTTTTAGTATGGCTACAAAAGGCTTTTTATCCTGGAGCCTTTAGTTACTGGTTTTCAAATATGTCGAAAATGCAAAGATATATTTTTTCAAATATTTAGCTTTATATCTCATATAATGATATTTTTTTTATTTGGGAACACAAAGATATGCCTAGAAGTAATACTTTATCTTGGACGACTTCCCCTAAATGGATTATTAGTCACCCTAAAAGTATATTTTTAGTGACTGTCGCGTGCCTGAATGGACAAGGAGCACAAAGTACCACACACTGTCCGTAATTCCCCTCTAAGTTTCCAGCAAAATTCCTAATATCAGTGGCGTTCCTGAGGCGCGGGGAAGGTGGGGGGGCCCGCTGTTTGAAATCTCCCCCGGGTCCCAAAGTGAGGGGGCCCCCAAAATGCTAAATTTAACCACTGCTGTTATGACGGGACAATCAAAATCCAGTGGCACCAAAATGGTCAATGGTCCCATTCATATTTGGACCCGAAAGTTTGGGTCACACTAAAGGGCCCAAATTTCCAATTTTGTGGACAAAAATGTAACAAAAATATTATGTAAAAGAAATAGGGCTCTCCAGGGTCCCCCCCCCCCCCCCCCCCCCAATCATAGAGTCCATTATAGACCTTCTCATACGGATCGGAGGAGGGTGGGTAACATTGATTGGGGTAAGGGCAGGGCCGATCTAAGGCAATTGATTACTGCTTATGTAATTATCCTCTGAGGGCCTCATAATAACCCCATTTACCCAGATAATACATATTCAAATCATTCACTCCATTCACTCTGTTCTAACTCCCTTCACTCTGATCTACCGCCCTTCACAGAATGGAGTCCCGTCCAGCAATATTGATTCATTTAACTCCCTCCACATCATATTGCCATCAGAGTACATTACTGTTATCCTTATTTTTACCATTTATTATTATGTTTAAATGGATTAAGTGGATCTTCGATTATTCAATGCATACCTAGTTTTAAGAAATAAAATTTCTGAAATTTGCATTTACAAATGCCTTTATAATGGTCCTACAATTAAAAAAAAAACACAACTATAGTGTAAGAACTGGTAATTTGCTAAGAGCATTATTTGTACACATGAATAATAGCAATCACAGTATTAACTGGACAGTCAAAGGAATTGTGTTCTGCAAAGATCTATTGAAAAGAAATTCAATAGAATCCTGTATAATTAAACAAGACTGTGACAATTTATTAAATATCAGCCTATAGGTTTATATAAAGTTGATGAAATCTTAACAAAGGGTATTTTAAAACCAGTAGGGTATTAAGCATGGGTAATTGTTAGCGTTGTTTGTCTTTTTAGCATCGTTTGTCTTGCTACGAAGTCTTCTTGTGACTGTATTTGTTTTCTTGGCACTTGTAAACCTGAACCCTGATGAGGTGTAGAAATACCCGAAAGCGCTTGGCTTAAGTCATTTCTTTTCACCCTTCTCCTCCTGGCTGTACGCATATATGATCATCACACGTTTACAGTGATTTCTTGATATATATATATATATTATATATAATATATATATATATATATATATATATATATATTATATATGATATATATATATATATATATATATATATCTATATATACTATATATATATCTATATATGTATATATGTTATATATATATATATATATATATATATATATATATATATATAATATATATATATATTATTATATAAAAACCTATATATACATATATATATATATATATATATTATATATATAATATATATATTATTGACCTGACCTTCACTAATGTGACCTTGTTTTGGGGACTCCTTGAGTCCTAACTGGTGAACAAGATACTTCACCGTATGGAAATTGGCTCTGATTGCAAATACTAGGGCAGGTGAAAACATAAAAGAAATAAGAGTGGGCTGAAGGAATTTCAGATAAACACTTAGGTTTTACAATTTCACACTTAGAACAGAAGGATTGGTAATTTAAACAGACTGGCTAACAGAGTTCTTTCGAGTAAATGAAATTAACAGAATTCGAAAACACAGGAATTATGGTCAGATCCCATTAAAAAGAGACACCGTTGGGTAGAATTCGGTGGTTATTTCCATGTGAAAGGCACAAGACGAACTGGATGTTTCGCAGCTTGAATGCACCGTCTGTGAATGGAAGACGCACATGATTACGTAAAAAATAGTGAATGCTAAAAGTAACTAAATTCTGATGCGAAATTGCTTACGTTAATTATACACACTGTGCTGACTCAGTCAGGATATTGCGAGAAAGCACACTTTGAAATGAAAGTGGAATTCAGTATAAGGATGAAGGAACACGTGACTGGATTGAAAATAACTTCAACTCAAGACTTAATTTACATTTGAACGAAGCGAAGCGTAGCCTGTTGAGCTGTATAAAGCTTGTAGGAGGGAAATTCAAGGGCATACGCTAATAAATCGACAGGGGTGGCCACGTGGGAAAGCTCAATGCAGGAGCTTTTAAAAGTACAAATAAGTCCAACAGGCGATATGGGGTAGTTCTGAAGTCTCTGTCGGCGATGAACCGCTTCTTATAACTTTGGGCGCTTAATTTTCTGTTCCCGCGAGATGGCGGTGGCGTCAGTTGCATATTTGTGAGAAATTTCTCACAACAATTTTATTTTCTAATGTTTGTGTATTCACTTGTTTTCGTGCTATCTATCTCTTACTATAGAGTTATTAGTATCTGTCCCATAAGAAATTATTAATTGATTTTGTGAATTGCCGTCTGTCAGGTAATCGACAGACAGGAACTATGTTACTGCACTTGAGGGCCTCAGAACCACAAGGTGGTAAACGCCACTTTTTAAAAAATGAGAAAATTGCCCTCAAAGTCTAGCATTACTCTGCTTCTAAGAAAGATATTGATTTAAACTAAGTTTCATATGAAAGCCCTACCCTTTATAAATTTTTGGTGAAAATTAAAAAAAAATTGTGGGGTGCGCTTGTGCGGTAGCATTCAAAATGTACGCCTAACCCCTCACATTTGTGTATATTTTGTTCATAACCAGCACTTAAACCATAATTAAATGTGTAAAAGGATAATAAAGTGTTATTATATTCGTGTTATAATAGCAATAGATGTAATAATAATAATAATAATAATAATAATAATAATAATAATAATAATAATAATAATAGCAATAATAATAATAATAATAATAATAATAATAATAATAATAATAATAATAATAATAATAATAATAGCAATAATAATAATAATAATAATAATAATAATAAAATATAATATAAAAATAATATCAATAATAATGGCAATACAGTAATATTGGTTAATAATATTGATAATAATATTTTATTAAAAGTAATGGCTATTTCAGCAGCATTACACCTGTAGAGATTCTTCTCTATTTTGCAAATAGCGGCTTTTTCCGTTCTACTTAAACAGGCTAGTAGAGCGTCTATAGAGGTCATGGTCAAATACAGGGTCAAAATAGGTGTATATATTTGAATTTTACGGATAAACTATGATACCATAGTCATCAAAGTCATTAACAATTCTCTCTCTCTCTCTCTCTCTCTCTCTCTCTCTTCCCAGCCCGAGGATGTCTGGCAGCTCCAGACGAAAGCTCGCTTTAAGAGAGAGAGAGAGAGAGAGAGAGAGAGAGAGAGAGAGAGAGAGAGATAAAAAAAATGTTAATGACTTTGATGAATATGGTATCATAGTTTATCTGTAAAATTCAAATATATACACCTATTTTGACCCTGTATTTGACCATGACCTTTATAGGCGCTCTACTAGCCTGTTTAAGTAGCACGGAAAAAACCGTTATTCGGAAAATAGAGAAGAATCTCTACAAGTGTAACGCTGCTGAAGTAGCCATTACTTTGAATAAAGTATGCTTGAGAGAGGGTCTGCTTCCTAAGTACATTGATAATAATAATAATGATAATAAAATGTGTACTCACCATGAAAATACTTTCGTGGTATAACAATCATGGATGTTATAATAATAAAATAATAATAATAATAATAATAATAATAATAATAATAGGAGTATTGATAATAATATTATTAATGATAATAGCAAATAATAGTGATAATACGGTAATATTAATAATAATGATGTTGACCATGATAACATTCCATTATCATAATGTTTAGCCATTAAAATAATCATCACCAATATCATAATAATAATCAAACACAAAAAAATTATAGAAAAATAATACTACTACACTCACTACTACTTCTCTAAGAAAAGCAAATATTTTAATCTGTACTCACCATGAAAATACTGTACAACCGCTAAAGAACTTGAAAATAAGGGGATGTGGGGAGTGTAAACAATAGCGGAGATTGTAACTGTGCGGTGACTGGCCGACACTTACGGGCGCCTTATGGGGAAAAATGCTGATTGGCCTAGAACTGACTGCCGGCTTATAAAAAAAAAAAACTGTTTTTTTCATCTGTCCATCCGCCTGTGGTATTTTTGTATGGTAACACTGCGTCCCGGGCTTTAGATAGTTACGCTAGGTGTAAGTTTTAGGTAAATAAAAGGATATCTGGGTGTACATTTGCAACTGAAAAGTGTTTTAATAATTTACTGTATGCAAATTACACCGTTAATATTCGAAATAGGATATTATTATAATCGTTGAATGTAAGCTGAATGTAACTGTCTAAATCCCGGGACGCAGTGTTACCATACAAAAACACCACAGGCGGATGGACAGATGGAAAAAAACAGAGTATAGTGACGCGCACTTTCATTGGCTCACTCTTGAGCTGCGCACGTGCTTCCTTGTGGTTCTAACCGAGTTTTTATGAGGCTGTAACCTCCGCTCGACACAACGTTCATTCATGTAGACAAAATCGATAATTCCTACTGCTCAAGTAGGGATTTCGACCTTTTTGAAACTCCTGAATAGCATAGAAATGCAACAAATAGACAGAGGAAACGTTGCCAAATCTACTGGTACTCCTAACTCAATTTTGGTGGGGGTGGCGTTTACAACTCTGTGGTTCTTGTGAAAACCAAATATATTAGTATACCTATGTATTTTCTGAAAATATGTACGTCACTAACGCATGCCATAATAAGGGTGAAAGAACCACATCTACTCGAGAGTGACTCTCTTAACATTGTTTTATCTGATTTCTGCTATATTCTAGCATGATGTATCTGTGGTGCGTTTTAGTAACGGAGTATAAGAACTGCTGTTTTAGTTACTATAATTCATTTATCCCTGTATATATGAAATTGCTCTGGGTGAATGTATTGCTCGTATCACGTATGGTAAGAGTTGAAGGTATTATTAGATCTTGTTTGTTTGTTTGTTTGTATGTTGTTTTTACGTTGCATGGAGCCAGTGATCATTCAGGAACGGGACCAACGGCTTTACGTGACTTCCGAACCATGTCGAGAGTGAACTTCTATCACCAGAAATACACATCTCTCACTCATCAATGGAATGCCCATGAATCAAACTCGCGGCCACCAAGGTGGCAGGCCAAGACCATACCGATCACGCCACTGAAAGAATCCATTAGGGTTGGTCACGAGATCAGGAGGGAAAGGGAGGGTAGTTGTTCGCCCCTCTGGTCGCCCCTCTACGGATGTGTATGCGTTTGTGCGTACACTTTATGGGCGTGACATTGTCCAAAATTGTACTGACACACACCACCAATTAATTCATTACATTTAACAAATATGCTGAAATTCCATACTATTATGTTTGGAATTTATTTTTGCAACGTACTCGATAATTATAATAAAGTTTTTTATGCTCATGAAAACCTTGTAAGTCAGTTCTGCATTCGTGATACTTGTATAACTTGTCTCTTTTCCTCAACAAAACCCGAATGCACGACGGAACAAACGCCTTCTTGACTCAACCTTTGAAGTGACCTAACTGTCACCTAGTGTTGTGTAGTGATGTGTGTGTGAGGATCTAGAAAGGGCGATTGCCCTGTATCTTTAAACTTTGTTGTAATTTGTTTCATTTGATTGCCATAGAGTTATAATTCCCATTGAGTGATTAATTTCATTTGTCACTTATGGTATTACTCATTGATATGTTTAATCTTTAGTTAATTAATTAATTTCAACTTTAAATTCAACAAATGCGTTTCAATATCCTTCCATTTTATTTCATTTTTCCTGTGTTTCAGGTTTTTATGAGTGGTGAATATAAATTGATCTGATAAACTTTTATTGTGTTCATACTTGAAAGTTACGCAAGTAACTTGTAGAAACGAGGTAACACGTGGCGGTCCTCTAAGCTCTGAAAATTAACCCGTGAGTACTCGCAAGATTTTGAGAGAGAGAGAGAGAGAGAGAGAGAGAGAGAGAGAGAGAGAGAGAGAGAGAGAGAGAGAGAGGCGCGTACCTCTCGTCGTATCTCATAACGACTTATGATCTGAGTTCATGTCTACAGGGGTTGAGAGATATCTCCCCGTAATTTAGAGACCGCAAAGGGGGCGTGGTGTTGTTACATAAGGCTTTCAGCGATTTTTGACCAAGTAATAACATTAAGCATACAGTCCATCTGAGGCGCCAACATAACAGCAGGTTACATGTTTGTGGTCTTCCCGGTCTGGTGACGTCACACGCAGTACAACCTTGAGTCAGGCTTCTATTCCAGCGGCATTGTCTGAAAGGAGGATCTTCAAGACATTCACAGGATCTCGGATAGATGAACAGATTTACCAAAAAGAGTGAGTATTTAGAGGAATGAAAGAAGGGGATAATTTTTCACACCCTTCCTTCGTCAGGTATCCTTGTGGCAACAATTAATCTCATGTTAAAAGTACCTATTATATATATATATATATATATATATATATAATATATATATATTATATATATATATATATATATATATATATATATATATATATATATATATATATATAATGTGTGTAGGTATATACATTATATAGTATACGTAAATGCGTTAAAATTAATCTCTGAACACGTTAAATTATTTAAGTACCTCCTTTAAAATTACGAGTGATAGTTCGTTTTCTATAGAATATAGTTGTAAAGGTTTTCTATTATCAATATTTAGCCAGACGTAAGTGCAAGGGTAGTCTCCATGAAATCAATTATCTATTGTCATATAACTACAGCAACCAATAGGTATCTTTATAGTCTAAAACTGGGCTGGCGTGCGATATATCGATATGTCGAAGTATATTCACTGTATTAAGTTCCTTTCCTTGCCATTAATCTCTACTACCAACCGTCCCACAGTATCGGCGATTGTTGCAGTGCAAATTTCTGGTGTTTCTCGTGCATTCTCGAGGGATTTAATATTTTTTTTTATTAATATATTAATCCTGTTGTAATTTCATGGTTGCTAGAATTTTGTGCTCAGCCACCTCAGAAGCTATCGACTTCCGACAGCAATATCCAACGAAGGGGTGCAAGAGAGAAATAGGTTCATACTTGAATGTATACAACTATGCTCAGAAGTTCTGAGCCAGAACTCATGCTACATGACTGCATAAGATTTCGTTCAAAATTCACTAACTGGACACTAACATGCTCCTTATCTATCTCTTCTTTCAATGCGAAAACACGATTATTGCATGCAGTAAGCCCATAATATCATAAGAAGGAAGTTTGTAATATACTTCAAACCTGTAAGGAAAAGTCACGTGCAACCAAATTTGAACAAAATAACACTTACGAAGCATTTTCAAAACTTTTCGATCACACATCGCTGATGTATTTGACTAAAATGAAGTCGTCATCAAATCTCAGCTCAAATGGTAAATAAACAAAAAATCAAATCATAACAGTAATATTGCTTGCAAAGCAAGCTTAGAAATAGTCCTTTTTGATTACCTTTATACCTCAATGCTGAATAAATGTAAATATGTATATACAAAAGTAGAATGCGCCCACTGATATCATCGTATGAGGAGAGCAAGTGTGATGCAACCATTCGAGTGTCGGTGAAACAACAACGATCTGGTGTAACATAGGTCTACAATGAGTAGCGACAATGAAATTATCTTGAAAACATTTACCTTATGTTTGTTAGGAGAATATTTGGATTTTCATCCAAAATTATTTGCTATATTTCTTAAATACTTCTAAAATGATGGCATACAAGCAAATATTCGCCTGTGCAATTACTTTTTGTCAAATCCAAGATTTTGTTCCTAGGCCTTGGTGTGTTAGATCTCTTTACTTTACACTCAGCATTCACATCTCTCTATTAACCATTTCTGGCCAGAAAGCAAATGAAGTTATCTACATATTCTTGCACTTCAAGGGACCTTATGAAAGAATAAATTATACACCAAAAGCGACCAGGACTTTTAAGAAAGTGATATTTTAGGTGAGCTGAAAAGCAAATGTTCCATGCATCTTGATATTAATACTTTTGATATTTCTATTAATAGCCATCTTCTTCATTTAATCAAAATCATCATCTTTTATTCCTCAAAGAACAGTTAATCTCTACAAATAAATTCCTTAGTATATGAAACAGAAGGAAACCTGTGTGTCACTCCAGTGCTTTATTACACGTCCAGTCTATACAGAGGTGTGACTGCAAGTGAGTTGCAGACACTCGGGCTACATTGGCACCAATCGCGCTCCCCTCTCTGCAACAGACATTACCCATGTTCAACCATCCTACATCGCCCCCCCTAAGATTATGGCATGCCAGAATGGCATAATATTAAATGGAAATAATCAGTGATGGCAATAAGCAAATATGTATTAAATACATATATATTATACACACACAAAGAAAATATGCAAGAAAAAAAAATCTTATAGGAAAAAAGCAATGGTTAATTCACAGGTATCACAGCATAAATTGACATGCATGGCACCAACATGAATATGCATAAAAATATGTCAGCAAAAATTAATTGTAGCCAGTTCAGCTTATCAAAAACAGAAGACAAGAACAGCATGAGGGACAATATAAGACAATTTTACAGTGGCACAAGCATGAGCATGGGTTAACACTCAACATCACCCATGACGTATTCGCCCATCCATGAGGGTTGTACTGTCCACCTTTTTGGTCGAGGTGGAGCAGGGTCCGGGCATGGGGAAGTGGCTGACGACGTTGGGGGCTGACGTTTTAGCACTTTCAGGTGCTTCCTGTTTCTGAATGACACTCGACCGCTTTCATCCAGCCTAATGAAATACTGTCGGTGGCCCTTGGACTCCACTACCAACCCAGATCGGTCCCAGGTTTTGGTTACAGGATCCTGCACTCTTACCCTGCAGCCTACAACAAGGGGTAGAAGCTCCCTGGTCCCAGCAAGTGGTTGGGTCTCCTTTTGGGACTCTGACATTTGTAGTTCCCTCTTCTGGATGATCTCGTCCCAGCGTTTCTCCACCTTGTAATGGTATCTGGGCATTGGCACTCCATCTCTGAGATGCCTACCAATGGCAAGCTGTGCTGGGGACTTGTCGAACCCCTTAGGAGGGGTGCTGAGGTACTGAAGAATTGCCAAAGATGCCTTGTTGCAATCGAGGCTACCTCCTTTGCCTATATTATACCTGATGATCCTCTTGGCGGTCTTGACTGCTGCTTCAGCCTTTCCATTGGACTGGGGGTAATGGACTGATGAAAGGCGTACAGTAACCCCCTCATTTTCTGAAGAATGATGTGATCTCTTCGCTAATGAGGTTTGTGCCTCCATCTGTCGAGATTAGCTCTGGTGCTCCCCATCTTGTGCAGTACGTCCTCAACACTGATATGATTCTTGATGACCTTGTACCATGTGGAAAGTGTGTGACTTCCAGCCACCCGGTGAGCTTGTTTGCATAGGCCATGTACATATGGCCCTCCAACTGTAGCATGTCCACCACCATTGACTGGAATGGGTATTCTGGGAGTGCTGTGAGTACTAATGGTTCAGCAGGTTGTGATGGAGCATGTATATCACAAGAGGCACATCCATCCCTGTGGCTCTGCAGGTCACCTTCCATGCCTGGCCAATAAACTGCTCCGCAGGGATAGGCAATCAGTTTACTGCGTTATGTCCTGCGTGAAGGTCTATAATGACTTAAAGGCAAAGTTCCTCTGGGATGAGGAGATGTGGGCATACTTGCTTATAAGTATAGACTATCAGGTCTTCTACCATAGATAACCTGTCCCTAACTGAGTAGAACTGACATAGGCAGGCCAACTCCTGCGCCTTCTATGGGCGCCAGTCATTTGCTGCCACTTTAGCTACCAACAACTGGTATACAGGGTCTTTAGAAGCTGCTGCTTTGACCCTCTCCTTGTCAAGTATGAGGCATTCTTGCTCAAGGCAGTGGCTGAAGCAGCGACAAGGGCGGCAATCATATCCTCTTCAAGTTCAATGTCCTTGTCATCTGGTTCGCAACGGAGAGCAGGGAAGCATGATAAGAAGTCAGCTGCACAATTCCTCGGTCAGTCACGATCAATAAGTTAGGGCAGCCCAACAGGAGTAGCCTGACCTTCTTGAGACACCACGTGACAGCTAAGGCCTCTCCCTCAACAGCAGCATACCCAGCTTCAGCTTGTGACAAGTGACGGCTCCCACATAGGGCAATACGCCACCCACCCTTGCAGCACAATGGGTCATCAGCTGAGGTACAAGCAATCTGTTAGGGCTGCCGTAGGTCGGGTCTTATCATAGTATATCAGCCCATCCTTGGCCAGCTTGCATATGGCCTCCTGTGCTTGGTGGAATCTCTCTTGTAGGTTGTTATCGCAGTAGACATTCTTGCTTGCAGACTTCTTCAGGAAGTCTCTGAAGGGTTCCATCAGCGGGGCAGTGGCAAGGAAGGGTGCCAACTGGTTGACAAAGCCAAACCGTGACCTGATGTCAGTGACAGAGGGGTTGTCAGGCATAGGGAATCTCTGTATGGCAGCTAGACTCTCCTCTGTGGGCCTTTAGGAATCCCATCCCAGCAGGAATCCGACCAAGCTCACTTCTCTTCGGCAGAAGCTGAATTTCTCTGGCTTGAGGGTTATTCCCTTTTTGGCACATGTGTCCAAGATATTATACGTTTGCCAGAAGGCCTCTTCGACGCTGTTGTCATATAGAAGAGTATCATCCACACACTTGTGTTTTCGGGGAATGTCCTTGATGGCATGCATAAGGGGTTGCCCCTGGCAGTAAATGAATATGGTGCGGCTTACCCTCCATGACAGGGAGGGGCTCCCTTTCTGTATTGAGTGTCAATGACGAAAAATGGCGCAAGAGCCACTCCTCCAACTTTGGGACGTTCTCCTCCACTGGTGGGAAGGGTATGGATGAGGGCTTAGGCAAGGACTGCTCAATGGGGGTGGGTACCTCATGCTCCAGTGCGAGGCTTGCTGAGACCAGTAAGTAATGGGGGAAAGACTGGGGCACAAGGCCAAGGTCCTTACAAGCAAACAATGAAAGAAAGAATGACCTTGCAGACTTGATGAAGTACACTTCTTGGACGGTTGTCCTGTTACCATATTGAATGCAAAGGGGGGCAGTTCCCATACACTCCAATCTAATGTTGGCAACTTCACCGCAGTGTCATGAAAGGGCAGGCCTTTCAATGAGGGTCGACAGCAGGGTGGGGCCTGCAACACACACTTGGGCCCCAGTGTCTACCACAGCTTGTACAGGGGTGTGACCCTTAGGCCTAGGGCTATGCACTGATGAAGACACTACCACTTGTATAGTAGGCTGCATACTGGGTTGTACCCCAGCAGTGATTGCCCCCAGCGTTACTGATGAAGCAGGGGCATCATTCGCCATCTTCTTCTTGCTCCATTTCAAATTGCCAGTTTTTTGGCAGCCATTACAAACACTATTTCTCGCTGGGCACAACACCTTTCTGGCCTTGTGCTACACTCCACAGTTCCCACACACACAAGCATTGATGGGAACCGAGGCCCACTCATTACTCTTCATCGCTGCACACTCGTGGGGCTGGGGTCTGTCTCCACATCGGCCGCACTTGGTTCTTGATGGGGCATGGATGCATCTTTATGGTCTGCTTTGTATGTTACGCACACTGCCCTTAGGGCATCTACACTACAAACAGAATCACATGACCTATAGAGGTCTCTTTTCAATATCTCATCCCTTAGACCTACCATAAGCTTTCTAATAAGCATATATTCAGACAAATCACAATAACAGCTAGGGCACTGGAAACCACAGTCCATGGCCTTTTGAGAGCGCTTTGCAAAATATTCGCTAATGGACTCCTCCCTCCTTTGCATATATACAAAAAACTCAGCCCAATACACAGCCTGGTTCGATGCACGCAGACCCATGGCCCCTATAGCATCCAAAGACTCTTCTGGAGACAAGTTAGCCCCTGTAAATCACTATACCTGGCATCCAGTGTATGTTGCAACTCTGGGGTGCAATGAAGTCTAATGTGTTGAACTGCATCTGCTGGTTGAAGCTTATGTAGGCTAAGCCAATGTGTCATGAACCGTTTCCAAGTACTGTAGGAGGCTGATGACATTTCCAAAGCACACTTTTCTGGTAGTGGTTGGGCTGGGGCCCTGGGGCTGCTCTGTAGATGCAAGCCACTCGCATGGATTATTCTTTATGTATCCTACTCACTGCGCCATGTAGGAAACAGAAGGAAACCCGTGCGTCACTCCAGTGCTTTATTACACGTCCAGTCTATACAGAGGTGTGACTGCAAGTGAGTTGCAGACATGCGGGCTATATTGGCGCCAATCCCGCTGCCCTCTCGGCAACAGACATAACACCATTACGCATGTTCAACCATCCTACACTTAGTAACAGAGATTTCATCTTAAAAGGCTTAGGTTATTTTTTATTGGCCTTTAAATAATTTGGCAACATCCAGGCAGTTTGAACACAGCCTAAAACTTCAACATTTAATGAAAATTGGTTGTGATTCATATGCCTATTTTGAAAATGTTATGATAATTGTTGAGCTTAATAGGTCTACTGTTATTATGCTGAAGGTTACGTTGAGCAGTCCGAGGAGCCGCTAAGCTTATCATGCCGTACTTTGAACTAAGCAATATATATATATATATATATATATATATATATATATATATATATATATATATATATATATATATATAGGTATATAAAAAGTTCAAATCACACGGAATATAAATTATGCCAATGCATAAAAGGGATCATATTTATATAACCATAAGAAAATAGGACTAGCTGTGAATTCGCAAACTTTTTGACATGTATGACATTAGAAATAATAATAAAAAGTTTAACACTGCTTGGCAACGTCACATTAAGTCTGAGAATCTGGATAATACAAAAAGAATCATGTTGCATGAGATTTGAGCACCACTGTACCTATAGCTGAAATTGTAACTTCATTACTATACCTTTGGCATGATTTTGTAAAGGAAAAAAACAGTTGTTACATTGGCGATACCTGTAGGACCTACCCAACTTTAATTTAAGGATAATAACTGTACATAAAAAAAGTACTTCGGATTATTGCTCTTCTATATTCTTTAAACAGAGCAGCACAAAAACGAGAGTGGCGTTATTTTTCAATTATATCGTCTTGTTTAGACTAAAAAGGTATCTTAAATTAGAGTGCAAGAAAAATTTATATTATGATGTCATTATAAAGGTCCCGAGGTATTCCCCAAACTCGGATATGAATTTAGCTGGAAATTTAAATGGAAATTACAGACAGTGTATGGTACCTTATGCTCCTTGTACATTCAAGCAAACAGTATCCCGCCAAAAACATTGTAGATACATTGACTCAAAATCCATTTAGGAATAGAATAATCCAAAACAAAGTATTACTCCTAATCATATCTTTGCATTCCGAAATAAAGCAATGCACGATTTCGAACAAGCTGTAAAGCTAATAATTTGAACAATAATTCTCCATATTTTTGACATATTACAGCTAAAACTGTAGTCCATACAACATTAAATACTAAATATGTTTTTCACAGTCCATTAACATACCGAAAATTCATTCGCAGTCAAAAAAAATTAATTTGACAACCAGTTACTAGAGGTTTCGGGATGAACTGCCTTTTGTAGCAATACTTGAAACTGAGTAAGGGAATGCAACATCTTTTACTGACGAAATTAATCGTGTACTACCATGATGAAATAGAGGATAGTACAAAAAATCATCTTTGCAGAGAGGATTCAAATCGTGGGACAATGTCCTTTATACTGACTAACAAAAGAGGTTCAGCAATACATCCAGATTAATTACACTTTGTTCCATTGATGCCTTTATGATAAAAAAAAAAGTGGGTGGTGTCAGCAACACAGCAGAGAGATTTATCGACGACTGAGAGTTTGTTCATGATAGCCGCCTTCAATGAAGCTGAGACGTCTCTGGGGTAAATATGTAATGAATGTTAAGCCTGTTCGGTTGTATGTGAATTTTTTGCTTGAATTATCTCCCATATTATGTGGACATACTGCAGGATGTCGCAAAATGTATTTATTACGACCCTTGTGGGGCCATGGTGCAAGTTCTTAAAGCACCAGGAAAGAGAGGGCAGTAATACAGTGTCCAATAAATAAAGTTCAATGGAGACGAAAACACGAGAGAAAACTTAACAATATTTATTACACAAAGCAAGAAAATAAACAACAGTCAGCCTTGTGACTACAGGACAAATATACAGTCCTTAAAATAAATCCAGTAGGATTACCTAACCTCTAAAACTGCATCCCTAAGACAGTAGAAAAAATAACACATAAGCAGTAAATAAAGGGCCCAAATAACATACCTATAACTAAATAAGGTTAGGAAGGAAGGAGGAGACATACAGAAAGAAAACACTTAAATTCCTACCTAATATTATAAAACTAAACTTTAACATCAACACACTAGGATAGGGGCAAATAAATTGTTCTCTATATGAGACAACTTCAAAAATACTGAAACTACAGATTAGCTCCTCACAGTTTATAGAGGGAACAAAGGGTTACATCCATACTTGTTGGCGTCTAAGGGTGCTAGGCTGAGGGTCATAGCACAGGGGAACTCTGACACGGTCTCACAGCAAGCCACCAGGTACGGCGTCACTCATCATGTCACCGCTATCGGAGGGAGTTCTGGAGCACAGGGGTATGCCACCCTGAAATAAATACCAAAATGATATTACCTGTTCACAGACTCCCTACGTTCCTCCTAGGGCCACAATGCCCCCACAACTGCCGCACTGGCGAAGAAGACGTCCTGGAGGATTCAGAGGCGCCCTTCCTGCGTCCACTCGACCGGGAATAATTCCTCTGCATCGTCCTGAGCCCGCAGGAAGTCCACACCTCACACAAACACTAGCCTAGGGTAGGCTACAATAGCTCAGAACGCCGTGGGTGGCACAGGAACTGAGCCCACAGCACAAAAGGTAATCCAGAGGAGCCAATAAGCAGCTTAAATGTGTGGGATGCATGCAAGTCAGGCCCGTACTAACTAGAGGAGGAATCTTATCTTCCGAAGAAAACTTTTGTCTCCAAGGACGACCACAGGAGATGAAGCAGGAGATGAAACTGCCAGACAACACTCCAGAGTCCATGGCAGTTCTCACCAACACCAAAATGAAACAATAGAGGGAGTTAGGAGTAAACTTTCTACACACTCCAATGCCGGGGAGGAGGCCACCAAATGTCTTTAGCAATACAGCCTTGTCACAAGCAAAACCAAACTTAACCTTAAATAAATCAACAACTAAAGAAAATCACAAGGCTAAGACTAAAATAAAATTAATGACAATTACGTTAATACCTGATAGTATTCATCAAAGTTCAACAGAAATATTGAACCATGCTATGGTCTTTGATCTTAGGCTTCATGAAATCCCAGTTGATATCATGGAAGTCTTAGTTTTATTTTCACATTCCAAAGAAATGCAGCACTTGAATGATACCCTCTTTAGAAACACTTCTTGATATAAACATGATTGTTCCCTCGACGGGATACTAGTAAAATGAAGCGAGAAAGACAATAAACATCATATTGAATGGCTAAGAACTTCCGACTCGTTAAGAAATGTAACTGGTGATCTAGTCGCATTAATTATATCATCAAGCATTTTCAACAGTGAAGTTGAGGGGCATGTGGAGGAAATTTTGAAATACAATAAACTGTCCGATGCTGTCTTCTACAGGGGCTCAATAAACATTTTGCTACACAGTTTTAAAGTGATTATATACCGCATAAAGAACTGTCGATTATTGTGTTTGCTGAATGCAAGTATATAAAGCCTGAATGTTATATGAAGCATTTTTCAATAAGTATGCTACATCGGGATGACGATTGTCAATTGAATATTTCAAAATGACTGTTGACTTGGGACCTGTTATGAAGACAGTTTTTATCTTGCATTATGCTATCAATATCAATGATGCAAGATTAGAGTTAATGATTATGCTATCAATGATGCAAGATTAGAGATAATGATTAGAGTTAATGACTAACAAGACAGGAAAAATGGAGTACTTGTTTGTCTATCGGAGTGAAATAAGCACTGGCTCTAAGTTCTACGTTAACTTGAGCAGGTGATTTCTTTAAATTCTTTAGCATGATTATTTCATATTCTCATCTTCCCCATCTCGCTGGGCATTTTCAAAAGCATGTTTGCCTGCTGCAGTCAAAAGACCATCAAGCACTAGAAGGGGGACATAGGGGACATGACCTGACGTCCTTGACTGTGTCAAGTATCATCTGAAGGCGAAAGACAATCCCTGCTTAGTGCATAATGGCATGACTCCTACCAAGCTGATGCAATTGTCGACAATCTGAGTAAATAGCCATTTGTAATATCGTATCGTATCGTATTGTTATTAACATCACTAAAAACAAACTCATTCTATAGATAGGACGATAGATGTTTTGGAACTGAAACCAGCTTATCTTCCAAATGTTGTGATAATCATTGTCTGAAAAGCTAAGGTCATCATATAACTGTGGTTTTCCCTAAGAACAGATTCAGGAGAAAGCCAACAGCATAGGAAGAGGAATGCCATGACGAATACGATCCACCAGTGGAAGAAAACTATGGGACGCAGTGCTTGTGTGGATCAGTTGTTTAAACAGGGTGGGGCAGAACCAATTGAGCAGTTTTGAGGAGATATAACAAAGTAATGGAGGTACATAGAGAAGAAAGTGTATTATTCTCGAGGTTAGCATAACATACCATTTACAATCCTTATGTTCTGAAAATAATGTCAGCAAGATGGCGGCCGTTAGCTGCAACACACTGTTGGAGTCGTTCTCTGAATTTTTCTACAGCACATTCACACATACTGCGGGGTATGGCGTTAACTTCTTCAATAATCCGCTCTTTTAGCTGTGGTAGGGTGTGAGGGCGACTTTTGAACACTCTTTCTTTCAGATGTCCCCAAAGAAAGAAGTCGCAAACTCTCAAATCAGGTGACCGCGCAGGCCATCCTAAATCACCCCTTAGAGACACCAGGCGTCCGGGAAACATGTTTCTCAAAACATTGAGTGAAATTCGGGCTGTGAGCTGTAGCCCCATCCTGCTGAAACCACATGTCCCCCAAGCCTTCATTTTTAATAATCTCTTCCATTCTAGGGTTGCATGAAATTTTGCAACATTGCAACATAGCGTTCAGCATTCACGGTCACGGTTACTCCGTATGGGCCTATCACTCCAAATTTTGAGATTGCACACCAAACCGTAAGCTTAGGGGAATGTAGCGGTCTTTCCTGGATGATTTGGGGGTTATGTTCAGCCCAATAGCGGAAATTTTGCTTATTTACAGCCCCACAGAGGTGAAAATGTGCTTCATCACTACTGAAGAACGCTGCCTCGAGAACAATCTTTTCAAGCATGTTCTCACACAGATTTTGGCGATTGGCATCATAACATACCATTAGCACTAATCAGGATGGAAATTCAAATCCGTAGGCAGAATCCTCCTCAAACTGCGTGAGGAGATTTGCAAAGCTACGGCATGCCTTCGTGCAGAACGTCTTGGCGACTGAATGATTGCTGCTCTCACCCTCTCGACATTTTCTGGTGTTCTGATGGACCTGCGTCGGCCATGTGTATCTGTTCTTGGTGGGCTACCAGTTGCCTCCAACTGCCTAACCCAGGACCGAATTACGTTCGCCTGATGAACAGCATTGTTGCATGGAATATTGAACCGTTGCTGAAAAGCTCTCTGCGTTGCAATCACAGATTGATTGTTCTCAAAATATGCGCGCACAGCAAAACCACGATGTACTCCCGTCCACACCATGTCGGCTACTGAAATGGGGATGTCTGAGGAGGGCAACAACACCACCCTCCCCCCACTCCCCTCCTTCCCCTCGAGCATTGACTCTTGTAAACTGCTCAATTGGTTCTGCCCCACCCTGTAGTTTCGAACTAGTGGTTGAAGTTCATCGACGATTTTATCGCAGACCAGGCAGTTTTGTTTTTTCAACTCTGACGTTCTCAATCAGCGTAATATAATTTACACAGAGGTGCATACCCATGTTTATATATATATATTATATATATATATATATATATATATATATATATATATATATATATTACATTAACGTAGTTTTTGTTGTTTTCTTTATTTATTGAGTTTAAATCTGCCTTGTTTCCTTTAAGAGTCTCTTGCTTAAGCACCCGAATACTTGTTAGTTAATGTAAGGGTTTTTGTGTTGTTGAGCGCCTCCTCCTCCCTTGTTTATTTCTGTGAACTATCGTTCTAACGATTGTTTTGTGATTTATTTTTGAGCTACGGTGGATACTTCGTAGCTGTACTGTGAACGTTGATGGTCTGCCCTTGAGCAGCATTCACTTTTGGATTATTGGAGGACGACCTTTTGGCAGTGTATTTTGAAAACGGCGCTGTTGGAATCTTTCCTCACGACCATTCGCAGGTGTCCTTGTCACCTGCGACAGTCGCTGGCTGGGTTAGATCACGGCTCTTCATTCACGTGCATTCTTAGTGTCCGCTTTACGGGCTTCCGCAGAAGCATATGCTATTTGCGACTTCTCATATTACCCCTTATTCCCGTCGGAGGAACCCACGGGAAATTGGTACCGTCGCTGAATCCCGGTACAGATTCTGGATTCACCTGCCACTTCTGCCTTCATCCTACTCCTATTCTTCGGGGATGTGTGTGAGCGCTGGCTCATGTGGAGAAACGTAGGGAGGCAATCGCCAGGTAAGACAGTATAGCTGTTGTATTTCCTACGAGGAGCCTTATACCCTTGTTGTCCTGGCGATCGTGTCCATCCCTTTGGTAGCAGTTTGGTGCTCGCTATGGACTCCCTAGTTCGGCCCGACTTCAGTTGTTCATCCCTGACGTAAGGATTAGAACTGTCAGTGTACGTACAGTACATGTATATATATATATTAATATATATATATATATATTATAGTTATAATATATATATATATACATTGTGATAGTTTTCACTTATGTGCGTATCATATGTTTATTGCCATTATTGTTGTATTTTAAAGTATTCATGGGTATGTATTCCATATCTTTAGTTGTGTATGGCTAGGTAGGTAAATTTAAGGTTTTCCTTGTTTTGATAGCTTTCACTTCCTTCAACCTTTTGTTATTTAGGATAGTTTTGGCCGGCATATGTTTGGATCCTCCCTGATTTATGAAGTATTTGTTCTCCTCTGAATTTCTTGTAGGGTTTAGTTATTTAGCTTCAGGTGCCTTGTGACTCGTTGAGGACCTGGTATTTAGTCCTCTTGTCTTAAGCTCAGTTTTGCTGTATGTATTTTACTTGAATCTACAAGGCTGATTTAAGTTGTTTACCTTTATTTTGTAATAAATACTGTTAAGTTTTTCCGAAGTGATTTTTTGTGCCTGCTTTCCTTGAACATGGGTTGCATATACTGTCCAAGATCCTAGCAAAATAAAGGCAATAGCATATACACACACTTATCTATACAGAGAGAGAGAGAGATGTAAAAACCACATGCTAAGAGACTAAAAGATATGATTTTATAAAGGTTTTAAAAATTTCTGTGCTGTTTTAAACAGCCATCGGTAGAGGAAGAGAGACAAACCGACAGAGAAAGAAAGGGAGATAAACACACACACACAAACACATAGAAATGAATTTATATTAGAATGGACGAGAGAAACTGCTTGTGTGCGGAGTAAGCAAGGAAATTACTAAAAAAAAAAAAAATCCAATAATTTTTTACATATTTTTTTATGACCTGATCTGTCATTTGTGGGTTCGGGATATGAAGGAAAATCAGAAGAGAGAGAAGTTCACGCGCTTGTGATGTAGGACATGCAAAAAATAATACTCAAGGGAACGTTTAACACAAGTGTGTTCTTCTTAGCTATACAGGTGGCCTTTACC
>NC_061088.1:38446873-38479906 GCF_015104395.2 Macrobrachium nipponense | reverse complement strand
GGTAAAGGCCACCTGTATAGTTAAGAAGAATACACTTGTATTATACGTTTCCTTGAGTATTATTTTTGCATGTCCTACATCACATGCGCGTGAACTTCTCTCTCTCCTGTTTTTCCTTCATATCCCGAACCCACAAATGACAGATCAGGTCATAAAAAATATGTAAAAATTTATTGGAGTTTTTTTTTTTTTTTTGTAATTTCCTTGCTTACTCCGCACACAAGCAGTTTCTCTCGTCCATTCTAATATAAATTCATTTCTGTGTGAGTGTGTGTTTATCTCCCTTTCTTTCTCTGTCGGTTTGTCTGTCTTCCTCTACCGATGGCTGTTTAAAACAGCACATAACCTCATAGGTCATTCGTTGATACTCCTTTTGGGCTGTCTTGTGACCAACACTCATGGCTTTTGATTCGTCGATACTAGAGGCCTATCATTGGAAGGGAGGAGCTCTGAAGAGTTTGGTAATTCCCTCTTTCTAACAACGGGTCATAGAATTCCTTTTTAACGTATGCCAGATGGCTCTCTCTGACCTGTTCACGAAGGGAACGGCGATTAGTCATAGGCGCTAATGAGAGTAGTTTCCTCCAATTTCTCGAATATGCCTGGGCGATATCCCTCATCGCTATAATCTCTTGTCGGTCACTAATCGCTGGTACGACAGAATGTTTTTTTTGGGGGAGATGAAAGCCACATGGCTTAGGTTTAAAAAGCCTTATCGTTTGGGTTGAGTAACGCGATAATTCGTTCTCTAAGAAAAATCATTATCTTATTCCCTTTTCTCTTTTCTTCCTTATTATCCGTTTCGTGCCTTTTTCATTTTTCTTAAGTATTATTAAGTTATTGTCTTTTGGAATAACGACACTGTGCCACACTATTACATATATATATATATATTATATATATAATATATAATATATATATATCTATATTATAAAATATATATATATATATATATAGTATATATATATATATTATATATATATATATTTATATATAGATATATATATGTATATATATATATATATATATATATATATAGTATGTATAGTATATATATGTTCTATATATAAACATACATATAATATATAGATATATATATATATATATATATATATATATAATTATATATATATATATATGTGTGTGTGTGTGTATGTGTGTGTGGGTGTGTTATATATATATATATATATATATATATATATATATATATACATACATATATATATATATATATATATATATATATATATATATATATATATATACATACATATACATACATATATATATATACATATATATATATATATATATATATATATATATATATATATATATATATATACACACACACATATATATATATATATATATATATATATATATATATATACATACATATGTATATATATATATATGTATCATATATATACATATTATATATATATATATATATATGTTTATATAGTAGTATATATATATATATATATATATATATATTATATATATATATATATATTTATATATATAATAAATTATTTACAAGTGCCTTTATAATGGTCTAACAATAAAAAAATTTAAAAAAACACAAATATAGTGTCAGAACTGGTAATTTGCTAAACGCATTATTTGTACACATGAATAATAGCAATCACAGTATTAAACTGGACAGTCAAGGGAATTGTGTTCTGGCAAAGATCTAGATGAAAAGGAAATTTCAATAGAATCCTGTATAATTAAACAAGACTGTGACAATTTATTAAATATCAACCTAGGTTTATTTAAAATTGATGAAATCTTAACGAAGGGTATTTTTTAAAACAAGAACTTTATTAAGCATGGGCACTGTTCGGTAATTGTTAGCGTTGTTTGTCTTTTTAGCATCGTTTGTCTTGCTACGAAGTCTTCTTGTGACTGTATTTGTTTTCTTAGCACACTTGTAAACCTGAACCCTGATGAGGTGTAGAAATACCCGAAAGCGCTTGGCTCAAGTCATTTCTAATTCACCTTCTCCTGGCTGTACGCATATATGATCATCACACGTTTACAGTGATTTCTTGATATATATATATATATAATATATATATATATATATATATATATATATATATATATATATATATATATATATATATATATACGATGCTAAAAAGACAAACAACGCTAACAATTACCGAACAGTGCCCATGCTTAATAAACTTCTTGTTTTAAAAATACCCTTCGTTAAGATTTCATCAACTTTATATAAACCTAGGTTGATATATAATAAATTGTCACAGTCTTGTTTAATTATACAGGATTCTATTGAATTTCCTTTCACTAGATCTTTGCAGAACACAATTCCCTTGACTGTCCAGTTATTACTGTGATTGCTATTATTCATGTGTACAAATAGTGCGTTTAGCAAATTACCAGTTCTTACACTATAGTTGTGTTTTTTTTAATTGTAGGACCATTATAAAGGCACTTGTAAATGCAAATTCCAGAAATTTTATTTCTTAAAACTAGGTATGCATTGAATAATCGAAGATCCACTTAATTCATTTAAACATAATAATAAATGTAAAAATAAGGATAACAGTAATGTACTGATGGCAATATGATGTGGAGGGAGTTAAATGAATCAATATTGCTGGACGGACTCCATTCTGTGAAGGGCGGTAGATCAGAGTGAAGGGAGTTAGAACAGAGTGAATGGAGTGAATGATTTGAATATGTATTATCTGGGCAAATGGGGTCATTATGAGGCCCTCAGAGGATAATTACATAAGCAGTAATCAATTGCCTTAGATCGCCCTGCCCTTAACCCCAATCAATGTTACCCACCCTCTTCCGATCCGTATGAGAAGGTCTATAATGGACTCTAAGATTAGGTGGGGGCCCCTGGAGAACCCTATTTCTTTTACATAAATATTTTTGTTAACAAAATTGGAAATTGGGGCCCTTTAGTGGGACCCAAACTTTCGGGTCCAAATATGAATGGGACCCTTGACCATTTTGGGGCCACTGGATTTTGATTGTCCCGTCATAGCAGCAGTGGTTAAATTCGCATTTCTTTGGGGGGCTCCCTCACTTTGGGGGGACCCGGGGGCATTTCAAACAGGCCCCCACCACCACCACCATTCCCCAGCGCCTCAGGAACGCCACTGATATAAGGAATTTTGCTGGAAACTTAGAGGATAATACGGACAGCGTGTGGTACTTTGTGCTCCTTGTCCATTCAGGCACGCGACAGTCACTATATTAATTTTAGGGTGACTAATAATCCATTTAGGGGAAGTCATCCAAGATAAAGTATTACTTCTAGGCATATCTTTGTGTTCCCGCATAAAAATATATCATTATATGAGATATAAAGCTAAATATTTGAAAAAATATATCTTCGCATTTTCGACATATTTGAAAACCAGTAACTAAAGGCTCCAGGATGAAAAGCCTTGTGTAGCCATACTTAAAACTGTTGAAGTAAAGGAATGCCATATCGTCACCCGACGCAGGAAATACAGGTTATTGTAAAAAATCGTCCAGGCAAGAAGCCTCCAAATAATGGGACAATATCCTTGTTGTTGACTAGCAAAAAAGGCCAGCAGCAAATCAATAAAAATAAAATATCAAGTTGTTACTGTTGGCATTCCAGTGTGATCACACTTTGTTCTGTTTGTCTGTTTCAGATAAGAAACTAAGTGGGATGGTGTCAGCAACACAGTCAAGTGATAACCAAATATGGAAGGTTTGTTCCAGATAGCCGCCTTCAATGAAGAAGAGATCTCTCTGAGGTAAATATGTTACGCATTTTAAGCCTTCATGATGATATATGAATTTCTTGCTTCTGTTATACACCCTCAGAGAGGATGCAATATGTAAACTTACCTTTTCGAGGTTCTCTGGTAGCGATGGCCCTAACCTTAGGGACTCTCTTTTTCTCCTTCTCTCTCTCTCTCTCTTCTCTCTCTCTCTCTCTCCTCTCAACCAACCAATCGACCTCTATGCAACTCATATCACAATTACCTCAGGTCGTTAAATCAGACTCATAAATTACAAAAAAATCAATTTATTTAAGAAAAAAGGACTAACTAAATCAATCAAATTCTCAAATAACAAAACAATTAACTGAATAAGTCAAAACCTGAAAGAACAAAATGACTATCTGAATAAGTCAAAATCTGAAACTTTAGTTTCTAAACACAACCCAATGAAAACTCCAAACAATGCACCATTATAAAAGGGTATTATAATTCAAACAGAAAACCCAAATAACCTGAAGATAGGACCAAACCCGTCCACCCCTTTTTCTACAATAACTAAACATCAGTCTAAGAAATAGGTAATCAATCATAAGTCTCTCCCATAACACCATTTTACCAGTTAAGTTCCCATAGAATCTACCAGAACCGTCTAAGAGAGAAAAGAAAGAAAGAGAGAGAAAAAAATGAAATTCCTCATAAATAAATTGTAAATAAATCAAAACGATACAGATCAGTACTTAAAATTCATACGAAAGAGGACATCTCTGAAAATAATATTCAAGATATGAAAAAACAAAATTCGCAAAAATACAGGGTGATATGATTTTACTCGTGGCAACGCTGGTCAAAGGGATTCACCAATTAGATTATCAAGAGCTTTTCAAATTTTTTATTTATTATTTTCTGAATATTCCAAAAACAGGTTCCTCACCTGCATATCATGGAAAGTAGACGCTTTGTTGTTCTTGCCCCGAGGTATTCTTTGAACCGAGTAGCACCAAAGAAAAAGTGCGATGTGATTTTCGATATAACTGTCATACATTAAATGCTTCAGTAAGAAATATGTGTATTATAATGCCATTTGAAAGGTCTACTGCAAATCCCTGAAGTCGAATAATTAGCAATTTAACTGTAAATCTAGATTTGACTTAGATACAGTACAGTGGACTTTATGCTCCATGTCCATTCAAACAAACAACACCCGCCAAGGCAACAAATACAGGGTGAAACAAAATCCTTTTAGGAAAAGCGTAATAGAAAAATATATTGCAACACTAAATATTATTTGTATTCCAAAGAATTGCTAATCTCAGTCAAGCTTTTGAAAGTAAAAGACAGCAACCAAAAGTTGCAGGAGAGAGTCATGTTGTTAACAGACGGATCAGCGAGAGAAAACCAGTTAATCTTAAAAGAGTGAGTCAGCGAAGTTGTGAACTGACTTGGGAAACATGAGTGAAATCTTTGTAGAGAAGAAAAAAAACGTTGTAAGGAAGTTAGAGAATTAATGAATTGGAAATAGGGCGAGAGAGAGAGAGAGAGAGAGAGAGAGAGAGAGAGAGAGAGAGAGAGAGAAAGAGTAGGTCGCTATCCTCCCTCCCATCTTTCACATCCCTCCCCACTCCTTTTCTATAGCTTTCCGAAGCGAAAAGTAAGGTCGAGTTCTATTCATCTTCCATTTCTATCACTAATGAGCCATGGGAGAGACTTATTAACTTAATTATACAGCTTAAGTCACGTTAATTAACTCTAGACCCACGATGACAGGCACTGTCTCTCGTGTCACTCATACTTATTGTTCACTCCTAGACTCTTTTGTTATCACAGCGGCTGGAACGGAATAAAGAATCCCTATTTATAGTTTACATGAAGTCTTTCAGTGCTTTTATTTCTTTTAGCTCTGCAACTCGTGAGACAGACGGTTCCAGCACTCGAGTGTCCCCATTCCTTTACGTTTGTCTTTTCCTTTATTTCTGTCTTTGGGTTCTCTCTTGGTCAGTATCTCACACATTGAGTTTGTCAGTTGTTTTCCATTTATGTCGAGATATATTGCATCTCTCGTATTTTGGTTTGGTTGCTTTTTTTTGTTATTCCCCCTGTCTCTTTCTCACGCGTTCCGTCTATCTCACGCACGAATGCTTCCTATATAGTGGGGGAGCCTTTGTGCAAATATCGACTCCCGTAGAATATGCTTGTTCATTTTTGGCAACCATTATAAAATATACTGTGGGGACTAAAAAGTGCAAAAATGGTGTTGTCAACGCTGTAATTGTTTCAAAAGACCTTGAAGGAAGTTCAAACTTTGAAGGCGAATGTAGTCCAAAACTGGATCATTGTGAGTGTTTTGAGGGCGTGAAGGGGATATGAATGTTACACTACATGTTCTTATGCTGATGCCTTTTCTACGTATGCATGACAATGCCTTACAGCACTTATGGTACCTATTTTGAGCAGGTTTATGTATCAACAGAGCTAGAGTGAATTATTTGTGGTGACACGCTGAAGGGTTTCGTAATCTTTGATGATCTCATTCTGTCTTTTCAGGTGGAATATGCATTTTAAATGTTATATAACAACGCAGAATCAAAATGGAAGAAAAAACATAACGAAATCAAAGCTGGATACTGATTTTGGACTGTATTCAGTGCCAGAAACTAGACACTTCTGACCTAGTACTCAGCCATCACTGAATTCATATACCAATTTCTTAAATTCCTTGACTACATTAACAAGAGAGGACAACATGATGTCGACTATCAACTGACCAGAAGACGCCTAGAAAATTTCACAGCAGCTGACTTGCAAGCCAAGAATGCAAAGTGGCAAAAAAAAAAAAATACTATCAATCAACATGTGACAATGGTCATCTAGCAAGAGCAAAATCTTGTGATGAGAAGGCCCATAAACAAGATGCAAGTGTGCCTTTTCATAAAGGGGTAGGACATCGGCCTTCTGTTAGCATGAGTACCTCTACTGAGAGTGGAAACTGTTTCGCTCAGTCAACAACAACGCCATTCTTTTCTGTCAAGAAGATAAAAAGTCAACATTGCATGAAGTATCAAAATTCAATGTAGGAGAAAAACTAAAATAAACTGTGGAAGAAAGCAGCAACCAGAAGAGGAAAGCTCAACTGAGCAGTGCTATTGATGCAAGTGATGCTTGAGCTATTGGTATGAAGAATCACCTGCCATGTTTGGGTTAAAAATGTTCAGCGTGATTCACGCAGTTTGAGGGAGAGCGGAGCACCACAGATGTTGAAAAGCATGTGCTCAAACTATTGTATTCCTTTATCCGCTGGCTGATTGAAGGGCTTACTACAGCAATCCAGGATGGTACAGTTTGATCACTTGGTGTTCACAGAGATGTTTTGGGAATCAGCCACTATATCAAATACTGCTGAAAGTCCAGATGCCAAGTGGTATACAAGTCAAAAGAACAAAATACCCCATTGTGACATCATCTAGAGTGTTCACATCATCTTGCAGTTGGAATTGCAATGCATCAGTCGACCAGAAGCAAAATATTTTATTTAGTTCCTTTGGCCAGGCATAGATTACAGTCGGATCCTGAGACTGGAAATGCAGCTGGCCAACACTTTCCTGGAAGCCAAGACTGAACTGGGAGCATAATTGCCAGCATCCATGCAAAAGGGTGCCTTCATATTCTTTGCAGTGGACAACAGCAACTTTAGTGAGTTTACCCCTGACAGGAAATGAACTCTTCATGCCACAGCCACTGCAGTCTTTCAGCAGTACTTCTTTGCTTTAGACATGCAAAAATAGGACAGATTGCTTCCACTCTACCTAGCAGAAATGTCTACTCTAAAGACAACGGATCCCATCATATATGAAAAATTCATCAATGGAAATTTCTCAGTACACATGAACATAATACCATTCTGCACGTGAGAGTGGATCATGCCCTGGAGCATATCAACTGTGTGATGAAAGTCACAGGAGGTCTGGTGGGTATTACAAAGAATGCCAGTGCATGGGAGAGCTTCTTCCTCACAGCTCCAGAACTGAGCAGACTTACTGAAGAGGCGCATATATTGCTGGTTCGTCAACTTCAACACAAACTGAACATCATGACTTATCAAATGCGGTCTGTGCCTCCATGAACCCAATGATATCTAAAGGTGGAGATTTGCCAAACATAATTACAAAAGTTGTGATGACCTCTGAAATGCAACATAATTTATGCTTCAAGATGAGATTGGTCAGGAGAAGCCTTTGTCCAGGATAGAATAAAGAAAAATGAAGTTAGTATCTGGTCAAAAATGAAGAAAACACAATTTAAGCTTTGGAAAAGTATAAGTTAAATAGTTACGCACAAACAGGCACAACAATCAGTTGCGCTGAAGGATGATAGATCCATTTTTGGCAGAATGCTCATTGTTACTCGCTCAAGGCCAGAGTTGGACGTGAAGGAGTCTAATGGCCAGCATGAGTTTACAGTCCACCCAAGAGGACTCTTCTCTATCAGTGGTACCCTGCTTCCCCTCAATGATAATAGCAATCAAATTACTATTCTAGAAATGCCTCCCAAACAAGACTTACATGAAAATGGTCAGTAGCCACAGGAAACCACCATGGGTCAGGTTGATCAGCCAATCAGGAAGAATCAAAACCTGTGTCCCGTGGGCTGAATACTTCAACACAGCCTTGGATAAAATGATTGGATAATTTGATGAAGTTCACCTTGTGTTTGAGTGACATGATCTTCCAATATCACCAAAAGAATATGCACGAGAAAGACACCAGGGTAGCAAGCCAGCCATTACCTATCATGTTGAGTACCAAACACCTGTAAGAAAGGTATCTAAAAAGCAGTATCTGTCCAGCATTGCAACAAAAGGTGAACTCACAGTCTATTTAGCACATAAAGCAGTTATGCATTTTAAAGGAAGTCCACAGTGTTTATTGCCACCTCAAGACAAGATGTATACTCAAACAGCATTGATGTGAAGGGCATCCAGAACTCTCAAGAAGAGGCAGATACAAAGATTATCCTGCACTGCCTAAATGCTGTGAAGAGAGGTGCAACACAATTTTACATTCAATCACCTGACAATGATGTGTATATCACTGTAATTTATTACCATCAACAGTTTTGCAAAAACACTTATTTTGTAACAGGAATTGAACATAAATATCACACAATCCAGATGGCACACCAATGGCAAACATACTTGGTGTGGCAAGAGTTGAAACTTTGCCTGGTTTCCATGTTTTTACTGGAGCTGACCAAACAGGCAGATTTGCAGGCAAGGGTAAGCTTTCTTATTGGCA
This sequence comes from Macrobrachium nipponense, assembly GCF_015104395.2. Lineage (NCBI taxonomy): Eukaryota > Metazoa > Arthropoda > Malacostraca > Decapoda > Palaemonidae > Macrobrachium > Macrobrachium nipponense. The sequence goes on along the minus strand of NC_061088.1, from coordinate 38,470,872 downwards.
AGCTCTAAAGAGGTGTCCACAATTTTAGTCTGCATTTGCTGTCCTCGGAGACTTGAACGACCTTTCAGCTGAGATAGAGGGTGCCATGGAGTAGTTTGTATGCCAGCTGTATCAACCTGGGACAGCTACAATAACTGTCAGTGATGTTAAGTGGAAATGTTCAGCAGAAAACGGCTTGAAGCTCAGAAGCTACTACCAACAAAGTCTTTGCATGAAGCTAATTGCCGTGCCTACTTAGAAGCCAAGGTGTGGCATCAGACTCATGTTCCTAACCCCAAGTTCCCAAGTGCAACTGATTAGGGGTGGAAAGCTGAAAGAAGTAGACTAGTGCCCATGACAACGAAGATTCCAGTCGCCCCTACTGCAACTACCAATCTAATAAAATATGGATGGGAAAAGACAAATTACAGGACCTGTTGCACTTGCCGATTTTTTTTTTCTCTTCTTTTTTAAGAATTACGCCTATTTTTTCTTAACCCCTGTAAAACATCTCGATATAAAGCAGTATGTTCAATTTTTTTTGTTGGATTTATCGGATTTCATTATTTGTTTCAAGGAAAGATGATTTTTTATGCCCATCGTAAGTTGTAAAAAAATGAAATTGTTGCTTGCAATAACAATTTTATCTTATTTTGAAGTATCAGTCTTCTTACATTAATAATTTTTTATTTTTGCTGAATCCCTTAAATTAATTTTTCCTTTAAAAATATTTTTTGTGCACCATTATATGTTTAAAGGAGATAATGTAGACTGAAACAGGTAGCTATATATATTTGGAAAGCACTTTCCTGTTTTAGGCATAAGTTTAATCAGTGAAATGTACCAAATATTTACTCAAATTAAATTGTCTAAATTGACATTTTAATGCAAATGGATGAAGAAGGTGACAAGAGAACTTTTTTCTTTTTTTAATAAGCCAAGACACATCTGAACCTAAAACAACAGTCAGCCAAAAATTAATATTCCTTTTCTACCGGATTACATAGACACCCCACTAATATTTTATTGTCATTTTCCTCCGTCTACGTCTGTCCTTCACATGGACGATGCATTTAGTTTTCTTTTCTACCCGCTCGTTTTTCTGTTTTCCTTTTTGGCTGTCAACCTGTCTCTCTTGTTTTCTTTTTTATTTGGTTTTTTATTAGTTCTTTTCTGTTTAATTGCCCACTTGTATATTTATCAGTTTGTATACCCTAGGTTAGCCTCAGAGGTACTGTACCTGAACAAAGACTCATCTCGGCACATTCGAATTTCCAGATAACAAGATCTCTAATTTGCTGCGATGGTCTGAGCATCAAAGGGACCCTTTACATCACTAAAAGGGAGAAGATCGAGATTCCCAGAATCGATTCTCAGCCATAAAAGAGCGTTCCTTCTATGTGATGGCTTTGCCAGGCAATGCGAAGTACTGACATGATATAAAGTTCTTTTTCGTCTTTCTTGACACCAGACACTCTTGGAGAGACTATTTCTAGTGTCGTATCGTATTGGATTTCTCATGAAAAGTTCCTGAGACGGTTTTACCTTTATGGGTACAATTTTCATAGTCAGCTTGTTTCCTTGTATGATCATACTACATAGATTTGGCAACATTCATGCATCGTTCCTAGATAATTTTAATTAGCTTTATAAATTCAACGGGAATGCCAAGGTGACGCAAGGCCCATAATATTGGTCAGATACTCGTATATTCATTATATATGACATAAAGAGAAAGAGCGTAGTCTTCTCTATCTGCGATTCACTTTTACGTATGTTCGCTTTGGGTTGGAGCAGCCGTTCCTTATCCCTTAAGATTTGAAAAAAGATCCATGTAACATTTTTTGGTGTTGATTGTAATTCTAGATCAGTGGGCCTGATCAGATATTAAATTCAGCCTTTTTCAAATTAAATGTTTTGAAAATACATCTATAGGTTTTGGCTGCTACTAATTTTTGTACGGGCAAGTTTTGGTTGTGATTTCAATCTGCGAGGTTATGTTTTAGTAAGATTGGATTTTTGTTAGCAAATATCGAAATTTCAGAAAAAGAAGCTTTAGACCAAAAATAAGATATGCAAGTAAAGTATCTGTCGGTTTTATTTACAACTGAGAGGTTTCGAGGTTAGATTTTAATTTTCAGATAATTTTGCCTTTGTTTTTATTTAGATAAATCAGCAAGAACTTAGACTGAAGTTGGCAAAATTTCAAGTTTAGGTAACTGGAACTTTAGGTTCTGTCAGCACCTACTTAAGGTTTAGGTAATCAAAACTGCCACTTTCAGTACCTCCAACTAACAGTCTAAGTAGCTATGATAACTCAGATTTCAGGCTTAGCTAACAGGAACTTTAACTTTGACTGACTTTTACTATATCTTTCTCAAAATCTAGCCACGAGTTTGGATGACTCCAACTTTGTATAAAGCCCTTAGGTAATTCACCTGCATATTTTATTTAGTGTTGTAAGCTCCCTTTGTCTGAAACTTGGAATTTTGCTAGCAATGACCTATTGCCATAACCTCGCAGATTGAAGTCACAACCAAAAATTACCCCTACAAAAATCACTAGCGGCCAAAACCTATAGATGTATTTTCAAAACATTATATTTGAAAAAGACTAAATTTAATATTTGTTCATGCCCATTACTCTAGAATTGCAATCAGCACCACAAAATGCCACATGAATCTTTTTTGTTAAATATTAAGGGATAAGGAACGGTTCCTCCAACCCAAAGCTGACATGCGTACAAGAGAATCTACGATAGATAAGACTACGGTCTTTCTGTTTTGACACTTCTTATGAAAAATTAATTAAATATCTGGTAGCTGCAGATCAGGGCTTGGTGGCTTATGTACAAGCTTCAGTGACAACATTTCAGTTTTTTCTGTACACGCTTGGTACTTTTGCAACACCTATAGATGATAACTACAATATAAGATTTTTCTTATAGGAACCTGTTATAAAATTGTCTTGGATCACTATTGTTGCAAGAGATATACTGTAAGTCATACCCATTTATAAGTACTCTTGCACTTATAAAAGGCATTAATCAATGTATTTTCACTTTATAATATTCATATCGAGAAAACTCAGTGTTCATGACATCGTATTTTCTTCTTATCATCTTGACGACGGTGACTATACAGTCAGATAAGCAGAACTAAGGCCTCTATAACAGATGGAAACACCACCCAGTCGCTAGTCATTCCTCAGCATCCAACATAAAGAATGCACCACAACCACAAATTACATAAAAAGAATTAAATCCCATTTTCCAGATTCTAGGAGGCAAACCTTAAGCTAAGGAAAACGGTAAGATAAATCCTAGGCTTCGAAAATCAATAACTGGCTATTGAAATTGATAGACCAACAGACATTTCCAGCCAATTTCTCGCGGCTATATCTCGTTGGTATTTCCTTGGATGTCAGATCAAAGACTGATTTCGCATTTCCTGCCTGCGGCAGTTGTCGATTCCGTTATCCACGATATTAGGTGGAATATATCGCCTCTGCTATTCCGTGTTAGTTTTCTCAATCCTGGACACGAGTTTTTTTTTTCTTCTTTTTTTGTCTTGTTCTATTTTCCAAATACATTGGTATTTTGGTGGTGGGGAGACGTCTTCCCATTCCTGCTTTTGGATGCGCAATTTTTCTTACTTTTGTTTTCCCTTCCGGAGGGAAGGGGAGGGAAGTAAGTTCCATTTTTGGCAGGGAATGATGTATGACCTTTCCATTCGCCCCAGTAACTCAGTGAAAAAAGACATTTTCTTACTTTTCTATTTCACTCTTGGTTGTGAGAAGAGAAACGACATCTCACAAGCGTTGAAGAGAGGGCAATTTCCATTTCAAAGAGATTTACTTTTGGCCCCAAGACAACTGGCTCATTTAGTCAAGTGATTACGGCAAAAGCGAAGCGATTCCAGGTTAAAATTATAAGAAAACATGAATTCCTTCGCTGTTCCTCGACGTCGTTCCTTCCTTGACGAATGAGAATTGAATAAGCAACTTTTCGGATCTCAGGTAAAGGACGAACGCCATGGGAGAATGCCATGGACTTTAACTAAATGGGGGAGAGAATACGAAATACTGTGACAAGACGGACGAGCAATTTCACAGTGATCAGGAATTCTTCACCATATGTAAGAATTTCGGGAAGATGTTATATAACAGTATTATGGTGATATTCCAAGTTACTGTAAACGGAGAAAGACTTACATCTGACTGGACATACCATTAGGTTCAGACACTACTAGTACCAAGCCCAGACAGAAAAAAAAAAAACTCACACTTAAATTTGAAACTCAAGCTAATTTAAATACCATATGTTATCAAACCTTACAACAAACTTTAGAAGTCTAGTGCTGGTGGTACGGGTTACCGAAAGCTACGAACGTACACGTAACACCATTCGAGAGATGGAGACAGCAGAAACATTCTGCTGGTGAAATGTTTGGAACTGATGCATAATTGACTGGGTGAAGGACCCCATTTATGTTCCTCTTCAGATCCTCGCTTTCTTAGGTGTAAGATACGGCCCCGTATCTCTATCTGCAGGTGCGGTTTTAGTCATTATACTCTTATTTTAAGAGGTCAGTTATAGGAAGAGCAGAATAACTTTTGCTTCTCACCTCCAGTATTTTTGTCTCCTCTCCATTTTTTAGGGTTGTGATGAAGTATCTAATTTCAGAAAGATGTAATAATAATAGCAGCATAGATCAGAAAACCAGGAAACATATGACAATACACAAAGCACTACACCCAAGAGCAAATACGGACAGACTATACATAACACGAAAGGAAGGAGGGAGAGGACTACTAAGTATAGAGGACTGCGTCAACATCGAGAACAAAGCACTGGGGCAATATCTGAAAACCAGTGAAGACGAGTGGCTAAAGAGTGCATGGGAAGAAGGACTAATAAAAGTAGACGAAGACCCAGAAATATACAGAGACAGGAGAATGACAACAAACCAATGCACGGACAATACATGAGACAGACTAAAGAACTAGCCAGCGATGACACATGGCAATGGCTACAGAGGGGAGAGCTAAAGAAGGAAACTGAAGGAATGATAACAGCGGCACAAGATCAGGCCCTAAGAACCAGATATATTCAAAGAACGATAGACGGAAATAACATCTTTCCCATATGTAGGAAGTGCAATACGAAAAATGAAACCATAAACCACGTAGCAAGCGAATGCCCGGCACTTGCACAGAACCAGTACAAAAAGTGGCATGATTCAGTAGCAAAAGCCCTCCACTGGAGCCTGTGCAAGAAACATCAGCTACCTTGCAGTAATAAGTGTACGAGCACCAACCAGAGGGGAGTTGATAGAAAAAACGATCAGGCAAAGATCCTCTGGGACTATGGTATCAGAACAGATAGGGTTGATACGTGCAAATAGACCAGACGTGACGTTGATTGACAAAGTCAAGAAGAAAGTATCACTCATTGATGTCGCAATACCATGGGACACCAGAGTTGAAGAGAAAGCTCTGAAATAGAAACAAGAAGAATATGGGATATGCCAGTGGAAATCATACCCATAATCATAGGAGCACTAGGCACGATCCCAAGAAAAACTAGAGGCTGAAGTAGCTCCAGGACTCATGCAGAAGAGCGTGATCCTAGAAACGGCGCACATAGTAAGAAAAGTGATGGACTCCTAAGGAGGCAGGATGCAACCCGGAACCCCACACTATAAATACCACCCAGTCGAATTGGAGGACTGTGATAGAGCAAAAAAAAAAAAAAAAAAAAAAAAAATGATAATAATATACTTTATCTTCAGCTCAAGGCCATATACAAGAAATATATAAATAATAGATAATAACATACACACTCTAGATACATGAGACAAGATGCAAATAATTAATCGGCAATATCCATACAGTTGCTGAAGTAGTATGAAAGATGGTAATAATAACAATAATAATATTGGGAATAGTAAAACAAAATCAAGAATTATAACAATGAGTGAACAGACTGTATATAATTAGATTCCTGCTAGGGACCTTAGGTGGTTGCAATAATCAGGTCCAGAAGGTTAAATGCGAAAATTGAATGTAGCCAAGCTGTATACTGATAATATTCACAGTAATAATGAAAAAAGGAAAACACCAGTAACAACAATAATCGTAACAATATAATAATAATACTGACAGATTCTGCAGATGACACTGCAAAAACAGAGATAAAGTTATTTAAGGAATTTACGCCTCATTTACTCATCTTTCCCACAATTTAGATCTTTTTGTCTCACTGCATAAAATGCTTTGCATGAGCGAATTGCTGCTGTTTCTCATTCGGGTGATCAGACTGGACGCTGTTCACCTTACAATGGGGTTTGAATTGTCCAGGCGGTTTTCTGTGGACATCTGAGAGGCGGAGTGGTAGCGAGGAGTGTTTGTGAGGTGTCTCAAAATGTCACTGTGAACGACAGTGATACTTCCCAAGGTCTCTCGTGTATAGTTCGCCCATAGGGAACACCCATAGATACTGTAGCAATAATAGGGAAAGAGCAGCAGTTTCAAAGTTTACGACGCCTCTTTTAGGTCGTCCGTGATAATGTGACCCAAATACGGAAATTCGAGCGCGAATTCCAGCCGATGTATTCCGAGGAAAATCTGTGGTTCTGTAATATGCTTAAGCGATTCTGGGAGCAGCGACATGCACTGGGTCTTGGTTTCGATGTATAAGATATCAAATTCCTCTGCATATCGGCTGCAAGTGTCCATGAGTCGCTGGAGACCTTGCACTGATAGGGAAATAAGAACCATACCACCGGTGTTTATAGTTGTTTCGTTGACAATGCATCCGATTGGGAGTGAGTTCAGATTGACATTCAAGGTTTCTGTGTACGTATTAAACAAGTATGATGAGAGAATGGCCCCTTGCCGAAGTCCGTTTAGGGAGCCGAAGGTGTATGATAATACGTTACCCCATTTGACACAGAGTTGCTGCGTGGAGAACCAGCAGTATAAAATGCCAATTAAATATAGAGGTGTGCCTCTGTTTTGCAGCTTTAGGAAGAGCATCAGGTCGTTTACTCTGTCAAATGCTATTCTCACATCTACAAAACCTAGGAAAACAGGAGAGGCTGGTGATAGGTAATAGTTCAGCAATTTTTTCAGAATGTAGATGCAGGTGTCGGTTGAGTGGTTTGCTTTAAATCCAAATTGGTTGTCAGTGGTGTGTCGAAAGAGGAGAAGTCGTCCTAGAAGAACCGACTTGAGTATCTTTCGACGCGATACTTGTAATTGCAATCGGCCGGTAATTGCCAGGGTCAGCTGCATCCTTTACCTTGTTTTTTATTAAAGGTATCAAGTGAACTAAGAGTAGGGAGTCTGTAAGAAACTGGCGAATTACGCAAAATTTAATATATATATATATATATATATATATATATATATATATATATATATATATATATGTATATATATTACATTACCGTGATTTATACACATACATCGAGCTTCAAATGCCCTTTAATATCTAATTCGCTCTAACTCGGAATTAATATATTTTCATATATTTTACATTATGATGATTATGATATATTACTTCCGAATTCGAGCAAATTAGATATTAACCCTCTACGCCGGAGCCCTAAAAATCCAAAACCTCTCCCGTATGCCGGGCCTGGTTTGGAGTGAGCGCGGAAGTGGAAAAAATAATTTTTTCAAAAAATTACAGCGCGCGTACTTTTAAAGATTAAGAGTTCATTTTTGGCTCCTTTTTTTGTCATTGCCTGAAGTTTAGAATGCAACCATCAGAAATGAAAAATAATATCATTATCATATGTAAATAATGCGATATATGGTAGCGAAAAAAAAAAAATTCATACATAATTGTATTCAAATCACGCTGTGCAGAAAACGGTCAAAGCTAACCAGTTACTTTTTTTTGCGTTGTATTGTACACTAAATTGCGATCATTTTGATATATATACATTGTAAAACAATAAAAGCAACACCGGAAAAATATTATCACAAAATGATGTACGAATCGTAACGAGCGGACGTAAAAAAATTTTATTTTCAAAAATTCACCGTAATTCTAAATAATGTTCTAGAGACTTCCAATTTGTTTCAAAATTAAGACAAATGATTGAATATTACGATACTGTAAGAGTTTTAGATTAGAATTGCAGATTTCGACCATTTCGGACGAGTTAAATTTGACCGAATGTCGAAATTTTAATATATATATTTTCTTTTTTTTTATATGAACATATTTCGAAGATGGAAAAAGCTACAACCTTCAGTTATTTTTTATTGTATTCTTCATGAATTTGCGCACATTTTGATATATGAAACTCTATAAAAAGGCTAATATGAAAAGGAGCAAATATTAGGATAATGCCATGTACGTATTTCGGAGACTTGCGGCCGCGAATCGGCGCGCGGAGTGAAGGTAAATATATTTTTCAAAATTCACCATAAATCACAATATTGTTTTAGAGACTTCAAATTTGTTTCAAAATGAAGAAAAATGACAGAATATTACTAGGCCGTAAGAGTTTTAGCTTACAATTGCGTTTTTCAGCTATTTCGGTAGAGTCAAATTTGACCGAACGTGGTTTTTTTTCTATTTATCGTGATTTATATGCAAATATTTCGAAAAAAGAGAAAAGCTACAACCTTCAATCATTTTTAGTTGTATTCTACATGAAATTACGCACATTTTCATATATAAAAACTTTATGTAACAGCTAATTTTAAATGGTGCAAACATTTCGACAATCGCACAAAAAAATTCTGATTTTTTCGGAAGTTACCGCGCGAACGAATGTTTTTTTTTTTTCATAAATTCACCATAAATCGAAATATTGTGCTAGAGACTTCCAAGTCGTTGCAAAATGAAGGTAAATGATTGAATATTACTAGAATATAAGAGTTTTAGCTTACAATTGCGTTTTTCGACCATTTCGGTAGAGTCAAAGTTGACCGAAAGTTGAAATTTTGCACTTAACGTTATTTATATGAAAATATTTCAAAACTGATAAAAGCTACAACCATGGGTTTTTTTTTGTTGTGTTGTGCAGGAAATTGCGCACATTTCCATATATAAAAACTTTATGTAACGGCAAATTTAAAAGGGTGTAAAACATTAGGACAATCGCACGAAAAAATTTATCGGAAGAGTTATCGCACGAACGTAAGGAAAAAGTTTTTCATAAATTCACCATAAATCGAAATATTGTGCTAGAGACGTCCAATTTGTTCCAAAATGAAGGCAAATGATTGAATATTACTATAATGTAAGAGTTTTAGCTTACAATTGCGTTTCTCGACCATTTCTGTAGAGTCAAAGTTGACCGAAGGTTGAAATTTTTGCACTTATCGTTATTTATATGAAAATATTTCAAAACTGATAAAAGCTACAGTCATGAGTATTTTTTTAGTTGTATTGTCATGAAATTGCGCACATTTTATATATAATACTTCATGTAAAGGATAATTTAAAATGGTGCAATAATTATGTCAAAGTGACGAAATAATTTCCGAGATGTGTCACTGATACTTTTTAGTGCGATAAGAAAGAAATTCGCGCTTGCGCGCCTGCGTAGCGATTGTAAAACAAAACAACGCCTTGATCCGGAACTCCCAGCATCCCCCAAGGCGCGTGATACAAAAGTTTTCGGCTGGTAGGCCTATAAGTATTTTTCGCGAATTTTTGAAAAAAACTTTTTGAGCCGACGTATGATACGTCCAATCGGCATACGGGAGACATTTTGACTCGACGTTTAATACGTCAATCGGCGTAAGAGGGTTAAAGGACATCTGTAGCTCGATGTTCATATATATAATATATATATATATATATATATATATATATATATATATATACACATATACATATAAATATCTTATATGTAGTATACATAAATATATTTGCACTAAACAAATGAAAATATAGGGTGTCCATAAAGTCCCAGTACCATTACAAGTATTTATTGCTCAGAAACCAAATAACATAGAGTAATGTAGTTTTTTGTGGAATGTTCTACATTTCCTCAAGTTTACATTCAGAGCACTTCATGCTAGACATTCCAAATGTGCACCTCCAGTTGCTCTCACAATGTCGAGACGATATTCCATCTCCCTCCATACGCGCTGCAGGGAGATGGAATATCGTCTCGACATTGTGAGGGCAACTGGAGGTGCACATGTGGCATGTATTGTATGATGTGCTTCTACAAAAATCTGCATTACTCGAGGTAGAGCGAAATAGATATTAAACGACATTTGTAGCTCGATGTATGTATATGAGTGACGGTAATGTGATGTGACTTATATGTCTATGGTTTCTGAGCAATAAATACTTGTAATGGTACTGGGACTTTATGGACACTCTTTATATTAATATGATGTATGTATATATAAACACGCACACATAGCCTATATATATATATATATATATATATTATATTATATATATATATATACATATAGATATATATATATAGATATATATAGATAATATATACGATATATATATACAGATATATGATGTATGGTATATATATATATAATATATATATAATATATATATATATGTATATATATATATATTGTTTTGGCCATTTAGAAACCTGTGAGAATATTTTTGTATCTGATCAATTAAGCAGAGATGGAAAACATCGTACTGTTACGTTTTACGATGCGTTAAATATGATTTGGTCTCTATCACCACTCGTCAGGTTTAGCTACTGGCTGATGCCGAATCCCAAAAAGGGTCACCTGGACTTGAGGGACCAGAACCCCCTTTTCCAATGTATACCCTATCGGCTCCTTCATGGCGATTTAGGCGTTGCCCCCAACATTGCCGGCGCTGCCACATCAAATATTCCAACTCAATGTTTTATGGTATATGAAAGCAACATAAGTTATACAACACAAATATAATTGGTTGCTGATCAATTTTTGCCAATTATTAAAAGCCTTCGTAATTGTCTAGCATTTAACAACAATAAAACAAATAGTTTATTCTTAAACGTGGCAAAAAAAATTTACAGCGCTGCCAGTTCCTCTTTCAGGTGTTAAGCTGACCTCAGGGCAGATGTCAAACAGCCCGTGCCTCCACAAGGGGGAAGCTCAGTCAAAACACTCACTGACTCATTAAGGAGTCTGACAGTCAGTCGCCTTACAAACAACATGGAAGGAACTCCTCGTTCTCGCATTAATCTTCATCCACAGGCTCGAGAAATCGTTCATAGGGTCGTTAAGTACTTTTCTAAATAAAAGGCAAACCGTGGACCCATGGTGGATGTCAGAAAAACACTGCAACGCACCTCAGAAGCAACAATGATACCGGAGAGAACAATCAGCAGGATGTCAATGAAATCATCAATTCTTTTCTTTCATTTGAAATGTAAATATTCATTAATTCTTTTCATTCATTCTAAATGTAAATACTTATTCAATTCCCAAAATTAATTTATTTATATAAATGAATTGTTATGTCAGTTTTATATAGATAACATGAGCGGTAATAAACCTCTATATATAGTCCTGGCATTCTTGTGTATTATCAATATGACATTCATGACACAAATAATCATATATTTGTTTTAACAAACCCTTATGAAGACTATAAAACAAAAATAGATATTTTCCATCGGGTATGGCATTCGTGCAAAGGTATCTTGTATGTTAATGATAAAAACTGATACAAAAACAAAGAAAAAAAAAAAGAAAAATTCCGAGTAAATGGCACAGCCTGGGAACTAAGTATGTAACGAAAAGAAGATATAAAAATAGAAAAATGATATGAATACTCTTACTGGAAAGAAACTGAGGACCATAGTATGAATAGATAATAAATTAAATTGCTGCCAATAATATTATTTATGTAACCTATGTACATTTATGCTGCGCTCTCTTATCTGTCTATATACACAATCCTTTTCGAACGTCAACAGCTCACTCTCTTTCTCTCTCTCTCTCTCTCTCGTCACTCCCCTCTCTCTCTCTCTCTGTATATATATATGTATATATATAGATATATATATATATATATATATATATATATATATATATATATATATATATATATACAAAAACAAGTAAATTAAAAGTGCGGAAGTCCAATAGCTTGTGATAATCACGAGAAAGGTCCAAAATGAGATTTAATTAGGCCTATATGAAAAACAGAGACCTGGAAGAATGGAAATATTTTCGAAGGAGTGTCGAGGCAATAGGGAACACCCAGAAGTATACTGCTCCCAGGAGACATTAACAAACGCCAAGGAGGTTAAACCTCCTTGGCAGGCGCACAGATTAAAAATGGGTAAATGGGAAGGGTAGGCCTTTAAAAACTCGAGAGAAGTACATTTGGCAATGTAGGGGACAACGCCTAAATCGCCTTGAAGGAGCCGATAGGGTATAGTCTTTTGTATATTGGGTCCAGATCTAATCTGACACAAGCCATTAGCAGCCAGTTACCCTCAAAGTCGAGAAAAATCACTCGTCTGACTGACTTGCGCTAATCTGTCTACCTGACCCTCTTTGCCTTCTCCATTGTTGTAGGAGCCTTCCGCATCCGCGACTCTAACCCTTCACACCTGAATAACCAATGCTTGACCTAAACTCCTCTTGACCCAAGCTAGCCTATTGTACTCTGTCTTCTACCCTTCCTACGCCGGTGTCCAATAACCATTTGAGGTAGTTACAAGGATTAGAGTGAAGATGAAAGGACCTGAGGAGAATAATAAAAATACTGCCTGAACCGGATGCAAACAGACTCTCTGCAAACAGGTATAAAAAAAACCAGACCTAGCCTACCAACTTGCACACCACCCTAGCCTTTCCCAGTGGTGAGAATACCTTACATTCCGCTCTAGCTACCTATTGCAGAAGCGGTATCATGCCCGACGACATGGCCCACCCCTATCTCCATCCTGTGTCTGATGCTGAACCAGGCTAGCCTCCTTTGCCTCTGCACCATCTGCTGACTCGACTCTGCCTAGAAGTCCACCCTGACAGTCTATCAGTGCTCTCGTCCTCGAAGTTCCCGTAGGATTCCGCATAATTTGAGAAGTGTCGTCTTTAAATCCCTTGGTGCATTAATGTAACTGACTATCTCATATAATTCTCGCTTTGCTTGTATATTTTATGGAAGTTTACTATTATTGGAATTCGTATTTCAAATCTGACTGTTTTGTGGATTCGTGTAGACTACCCGTTGTGTGCCTCATCCTGTAGATCAAATGTGCCACTCAAATTGTTCTGCCAGTGCCAATCTCTGTCATTTTCCCAGGATCCCGGCGAGGCTCACACTTGCTTACAGTGCTCCATTGCTTAGTGTTAATTAATGTTGTTAGTTTCTTATCTGTATCTCATGCACCTACAAAATCACGTGGGTTAAGTGATTCTGCTTGCAATTTGGTTGCACCTTTGTTTTGCTGTTGTAAATATTAGTATTAACATCACGAGTGCCATGGAGACAGACAGTGCTTGTAATTTCTATCATCTTACTACCTTATAGAAATTATATTAATTTGTGGATAAAATTACGTTTACATTAAGTCTTTTGAAAAGTATCTTTGGTTTATCTATTAATGTTTCTTTTACTTTTCTGTTCATAGCTTGTGTGACCCCCAGTAGGTTTAGGCATGTTCGCACAAGGCATATATTTTGAGGGGAGTCAGAATTTTGGATTTCTCATAATTATACTTTATACCTGGCATACAGGCTATGAGAGTGGTGGCCTTGCTTAAGGATCTTAAAACTCTGTGCAAGCATAAGTAATATTTTCAATTATAAAGCAACATCAAATCATTTAGTTAACTAGCAGATCAGTTTTGACTGGCTAAAACTGAAAGTCGTTCTGTTTTATGGCATCTTATTGGCATGTTTTGACTACAAGCACACAATCACGATAACTACCCACCGTAGAGAATTCATTTCTGCCACTCAGAACTCGCTGCCATTTTGCTGTCTCACATGTTTAGAAATCTTTATTTCTATCTGAATGTGTCTTATCAGCTTCCTTTATGTATTAAATAGTGCATGTTTTATATAGTCACGATCAACATGTTAAGAATTAACATAAGTAATTCTCATTCTGATATAAATCCTTGTAAATTTATGGTGATAAAAGTAGAGTAATGTCCATAGTCTATGAGAACGTTGAGACCCAGCTGTTATTGGACAACAACACTGAGTAGAGGCCTCATTCATTTCTGTCTTTGCCCAACTTATTTCTTAGTTGTGACAGATCTGTGACCTTGACTGTTTAATTTAAATATTCAATGTGAAGGTATTTGCTTTCCTTTTAACTCTAGCTCGCAGCCTGACAATTAGCGAAGATGCTCCTATTTTATTCTAAGGGGTCTACAATAATAAAAAATGTTGCGAGTCCGTGAATAATTTAAAAACTCGCTACAAAAAGCTTTCGAACCCTTCCCAGGGTTCATCTTCAGTCCAAATGAATAATTAGATACACCATGTACCGAGGTGAATTTTAAAAACAAGCAAGAGTCGTTGGAGATTGTTGAAACCGGTCGTTAGCTCGTTTATGGACCAGGTGATGAAGAAAGAGGGCAGTTAACTCCAGCTAGCTAATTTCCTCTCCCCTATCAATCCTTCTGGCTGCAATTCTGTTGGATCTCCACAATGGTTGTTGCAACGTTGCAGGAAGTCCTTCATCTGAGGCCATAGATTGGGCACCGTAACCAGACTCCCCTGGGGCAGTGGTTATCTGGACAGGGAGAGGCAAGGCGGCAGCAGCATCAGAAGAGGGAAAAACAGGGCCTGTCCTACAGTTAAAATCTTTGAAAAACGTACTAGTAATATAAAAATTAACAAATGGGTCTTCATTGACAAAAGACTTGTTTCCTTTGAATGATTCTCCTAAACTTATAGCAGCTCCCTCAACTAGTCGTCTAACATTTACATTGTTACTTTTCAAGATAATTTTAGCCTCGTTTCAGTTGGGTCTATGATCATTACTGAATGCATGTGCTACTATTGTGCTGTTTTGTGAATGTAGTTCATAAGCTCGCTTGTGTTCGCCCAAACGTTATCTAGTCCTCGTCCACTTTTGCCAAAATATTTACTATTACAATCCATACATGGTAGTTCGTAAACTCCTGGAATTTTAGTTTCCTTTTGACTTTAATTTACATGCCCACTTATATTCTTCACTTCTGGATTAAAGGGAAGGGACAAATCTTTTTGGTTTTTCCTTGGTATTATCTCTAAGTCCATAGAACGACTTCCTTGCTGGCGAAATTGCTTTCTGAATGAAGTGAGGGGGATATCTATGACTTCTAAAAGTAGCCGCGATGTGTTTAAGTTCACAGTCTATATATTCGGGGTCGCAAATTCTGAATGCGTGTAAAGCAAAATTCATAATAACGTTACTTTTTATTTCTTTTGAGTGAAAAGAATAAAAGTGGACATAACTCTCGGAATTGGTAGATTTCCGGTAAACTAAAAATTTGAACCTCTGGCTATTACAGTCCCTGAACACTAAAACATCTAAAAAAGGTAATTTAAAATCAACTTCTACTTCTGTTGTGAACTTAATTGAGGGTAAAATGCTATTCGCTATATTTACTAGTTTCTTTAGCTTGTCATCAGTACCTTTAAAAATAATAAAAATGTCATCTACATATCTCACCCATAAAACTGGTTTCGTTTCTTCATCACACCTGTTTAAAATTTCTTTTTCCACAAACTCCATGCAAATGTTAGCGAGGACAGGAGACAGGAGAACCCATGGTAACATCTTTTTGAGCAAATCCCTGATTATTGAACTGAAATACAGTGGACAAGACAGATAATCTGATTAGGGAGAAAAACTGCTCTGCGGGAATGGGGAAAGTCACATTACATTGATCATGTTCTTCCTGTAACTTTGTGATCACATAATCTAATGGAAAGTTGGTAAATAATGGCGTAACATCTAAACTCACCATCCTCCCATCTACCCAACTACTATCTTTGATGCGCTGTATAAACTTGAATGAATGCTGTAAATTAGCACTTGAGAATGTGCCAAGATACTGACTTAGAACCTGAGCCAACCACTCTGCTAATGTGTATTATATATACTCTCGCTATAGAGAGTTTTTCCCAACCAAATGCTCCTATTTGTTATGATTTAGGAAATCAGTAAATTACCTCTGAATCATTTTATTTATTTTGTCATATATTCATTTAACATATACAAACACTTGTTTTACCGCTGCTTCAAGCACAAACCCATTTACCTATCAGCCAAGACCATAGATTCCCATTTGGAATCTGAGGCACACGCTGTGTGTAACCACTCCTTAGCAACATCCCTTACAGAATTGTGAGAGACTTTCCTCTGCTTTGCGTGTTTGGACAACACTGCTTGTTCCCATATTGGAACCCATTCGTACGTACACTTCCATGTTTCCATGTCGAACCCACCAGTGTTGTTATGCAGTTAACAGTGCCCCCTGGAAGCATCATTGTGTTAGTGTCAACAAAACCTGGGATGATGTAAAAATGATAGAGGCAAGCATTTGAATGTGGTAGTTAGGACGTTTGCAGAGTTTGTGTGAATTAATTGAGTTATGTAACATAAAAGATACAGTCAAACCTCGGTTTTCGTACGCCTCTTTTATTGTACGTTTTGGTTTTTGTAGACTTTTTTCCACAAAATTTTTCTCAGTTATCGTATGTTTCCTCGGTTTTCATACGCCTGTCTTTTCGTACGTTTCAGTTTTTGTAGACTTTTTTTCTAGGAAATTTTGTCTCAGCTATGGTACGTTTCCTTGGTTTTCGTGCACTTGGAAACACTCCATCTGGGGCCCAGCGTGTGACCAGGCCCCGTATCAAGCATCCAAACAAAAAATCCCATCTTCTTTCATGACCCATTCTGCATTTGTGTTCATTGTTTTTGTGCTTTTTGCGCTTTTTTATTCTAGTGCAACAGCTAAAGAAGCCATCATGGGGTGAAAGAAAGTTCCAAGTGCTAACCCTTCTGTAAAAAAGGCGAAGAAATGCTATAGAATTTAGAGAGAAACTCGTAGCAATATGTTGGAGGAAGTTGCATGTTGTTCTCAGTGAGATAATGCCTACAACAAGTGTTTTTGTTAGTGAATTTAAGACCAGTAGAAGCTGGTTTGAAAAATTCAGGAAATAAATGGGCATACATAATATTCCTACTCCAGGGATTAAGGACATGTTTGCAAAGTGGGATGACGTAAAAAATTTTGTAGAGAATTATCTTCCCAACAAAGAAGTTGTAATCCGTGTTTCCAACATGTTTAATGACAATGCCATGTTTAACTTTAGGCAAATTTTAAAGAAACGCCAGAAACAAATGTCTCTGGATAATTTTGTTGTGCGTCAGGAACTCTCAAGCTGGTCCTAGTGCCAGTAAAATTCGAAGAGAAGGAACCCCCGATAGGTCCTTGATACCTAAAGTCCTTTTGGAGGGAAATTCTCCTTCTAAACAATAACCTCTCCTCCTCCCCCCTCTCCCCTCCTCTCCGTCTTCCATAAGCTAACAAGTGTTTTCCATAATGGTAAGAGTGATGTTAAATGTTCATTTATTCATTTCATTAATCATTTATATTTATTTCCCATTGTTTTCTGTAAGTAAAACTATGTTTATTCCCTATAGAATATATTTTTGGCTAATATTTTTGGGGGTCTGGAACGCATTATTTGTATTTACATTATTCCTTATGAGAATTATTGTTTCTGTTTTCGTACTTCTGGAAGGGATTATGTACGAAAACCGAGGTTCCACTGTAAAGGCAAGTCTGGAATGCAAATTTTCCTGAAGGCATTGAGTATTGCTTTATTTTTAATTTGAAAGCCTGAATTACTAGTATTAAACTTATGAGGACTGTGCTATGTTCTTTTGGCTACACAGGAGACGTAGGAGAGCGAGACAGGTAATGTTTGTTCTCTGAAAAGATAATCAGATGTTGAAGGTCGTATGACAGTCTTAACCTCTTCATAAGGTGGGGAGGTGCTACGAGTGTCCATTTGAATTCTTTATTTCATTTCTTTGCCCAAACTTGACTTTTCAAAGAATGATCAAGGGGTAAAGTAAAGGAAACTTCGCATAAAATGAAAATTAAAAGAACTTTAGTAACAATTTTCCATGTCAGGATCTAGTATAAGTGACCCTTTTTCTTGTTCAGACCATTTAGAAAGCTGTGAGAATATTTTTGACTTGGCCTCTTCTCCTTTTGTCTCTTAACAACGAAGTGGAGATGGAAAACACCTTAATGTTACTTTAACGACACGTCAACTATTATTTATCATCTGTCGCCCACCCCCTTGTCATGTTTAGCTACTGGCCCGAAGCCGAAATCCCAAAAAGGGTCACCTGCACTTAAGGAACCAGAGCCCCTTTTTCCATTGTAGTCTTTTGTATTACGGTTCCAGATCTAATTTGACAGAAACCATTAGCAACTAATTGCCCTTCAAGTCGAGGAGAGTCACATGTCTCCCATGAGATCTGACTGACCTGCACTAATCCGTGTACCTGATCCCTTTTGTCCTCTCCATTGTTGTCAGAGCCTTCAGCATCCGTGACGCGGCCCCCTCACAAGCCCTGCATGACCAATGCCTGACGCAAATTCCTCTCGACCCATCTAGACCTATTGTACTCTATCTTCCACCCTTCCTCTGTCGATGTTTAATAACCATTTCAGGTAGATAAGAGGATTAGTGGTGAAGATGAAAGGATCCAAAGAAAATCAATACAGCCTGAACAGGAAGCAACCAGACTCTCTGTGAACGGATATGAATAAGGGTGAGCTTCCCTACCAATATGCACATCGCCCTATCCTTTTCCAGCAGTTAGAATGTCCTGCATTCTGCTCTAGCTACCTACTGCAGTACTCCTCTTCAAAAGAGGTATCACACCCGACAATGTGGCCCACTGCTATCTCTGCCCTGTGTCTTGATGCTGAACCAGGCTAGCCTCCTCTACCTGCAGACTGGACTCTGCCTAGAAGTCCACCCTGACAGTCTATTAACACCCTTGTCCACGAATCCTTTGGTGAAGTCCTGCAAGTGACTTACGTCCCTTCTGCCGATGCCATGGCTCTGACTACTCCTTGTCTCGTCCACAGACTGAGGTAATTGAAATTGAAAGTTGTTCTGTCATACCTTCACCTCCTGTTCCTTGCATTCATTCCCTGTTTCAACTGTTTTCCTCATATTCCCATTCCCAGCATTCCCTACTCAGTCAGAGACCCATGTGAGTTTAATTGACTTTGAATGTTCTGTGAATAAGTGACATTAGTACTTGCTACTTTGCTTTGGGTAATTTCCATTGCATTAACATAACTGATTATCTCATATAATTACACTTCACATGTGCATTTTATGTTAGTTTACCATCATTGGAATATGTATTTCAACTCCAACTGCTTTGCAGATTTTTGTGTACTGCCCATTGTGTGCTTTTCCTGTAGATCCACATGCCACTCAACTTGCTCTGCCAGTGCCCATATCAGTCATTACCCTGGGATCCCAACGAGGCTCATGCTCGCTTACAGTGCTCCACTGCTTAGTGTTAATTATATATATATATATATATAATAATTAGTATATATATATAATAGTATATCATATATAGATAGATAGATATATATACATATGTATAATATTTCTATATATAATTCTTATATATATATATATATATATAATATAATATAACATATCGTATAATATATATATCTATCCTATACTATCTTATATATATATATACTATAGATTATATATATATATACATATATATATATATTATATATAATAGTATAACTAATATATAATATATATATTATATATAATTATATAATATAAGATAGATAGATAGAATAGATATATATACATATGTATATTATCTATAAAATATATATATATATATATATCAATACCCATAATATTAAATATATATATTATATATATATATACATATGGTAGTATATCTATCTATCATATCTATCTATCTATCTATATATCTTATAAATATATATTAATATTTATAATATATATTATAAAATATATATATAAGCGAATACCACGGGAAAATGATAGTCAGAAATCCAAGCGCTTTCGTCTTTATTCAGACATCGTCAAGGAGCTACTCAGTAGCTCCTTGACGATGTCTGAATAAAGACGAAAGCGCTTGGATTTCTGACTATCATTTTCCCGTGGTATTCGCTTATTTATGAAGTCACGTGCATCTACTGTGATTTTTTAAGCGTATATATATATATATATATATATATATATATGTGTGTGTGTGTTGCTGTGTGTGTGTGTGGTGTGTGTGTGCACGTGTGTGTGTATACATATGTATATATGACTCTTGTTTTGTTCTTTTTTCTTATTCCAAAGAGTGAGGGAAAATTTTTTAAACATGAGGGAGAATTGGAAAACATAAGGGAAATGTAAACGAAGAAAGTAACTGATTCTTTTAAAACATAGAATAACATCTGCGGATGTGATGTTTTGGAAAACTATGAGATATTTTTTACATGGCTTTTGTTTTATTGCTTCCTCAACAACGTCTTGTAGACGAAAATATGAAACTGTCCTTTTAATGTCCTTTCAACCTGATTTATTGGCTGTCGTTGTCATACTCGCATCAGAATTCAGACATCGGCCTTAAGCTGATAACGACCTAAGATTGAGGAGAAAGCGAACACTTAACCCTCTTACGCCGGAGCCCTAAAAATCAAACGTCTCCCGTATGCCGGGCCTGGTTTGGAGTGAGCGCGAAAGTGGAAAAAATAATTTTTTCAAAAATTACAGCGCGCGTACTTTTAAAGATTAAGAGTTCATTTTTGGCTCCTTTTTTTGTCATTGCCGGAAGTTTAAAGTGCAACCATCAGAAATGAAAAATAATAACATTATCATATGTAAAAAATGCGATATATGGTAGCGAAAAAAAAAAATTCATACATAATTGTATTCAAATCACGCTGTGCAGAAAACGGTCAAAGCTAACCAGTTACTTTTTTTTGCGTTGTATTGTACACTAAATTGCAATCATTTTGATATATAATACATTGTAAAACAATAAAAGCAACACCGGAAAAATATTATCACAAAATGATGTACGAATTCGTAACGAGCGGACGTAAAAAAATGTTATTTTCAAAAATTCACCGTAATTCTAAATAATGTTCTAGAGACTTCCAATTTGTTTTCAAAATTAAGACAAATGATTGAATATTACGATACTGTAAGAGTTTTAGATTATAATTGCAGATTTCGACCATTTCGGACGAGTTAAATTTGACCGAATGTCGAAATTTTAATATATATATTTTTTTATATGGACATATTTCGAAGATGGAAAAAGCTACAACCTTCAATTATTGGTTTTTATGGTATTCTTCATGAATTTGCGCACATTTTGATATATGAAAATAAAAAGGCTAATATGAAAAGGAGCAAATATTAGGATAATGCCATGTACGTATTCGGAGACTTGCGGCCGCGAATCGGCGCGCGGACGTGAAGGTAAATATATTTTTCAAAAATTCACCATAAATCACAATATTGTTTTAGAGACTTCAAATTTGTTTCAAAATGAAGAAAAATGACAGAATATTACTAGGCCGTAAGAGTTTTTAGTCTTACAATTGCGTTTTTCAACTATTTCGGTAGAGTCAAATTTGACCGAACGTGGTTTTTTTTCTATTTATCGTGATTTATATGCAAATATTTCGAAAAAAGAGAAAAGCTACAACCTTCAATCATTTTTAGTTGTATTCTACATGAAATTACGCACATTTTCATATATAAAACTTTATGTAACAGCTAATTTTAAATGGTGCAAACATTTCGACAATCGCACAAAAAAATTCTGATTTTTTCGGAAGTTACCGCGCGAACGTAATGTTTTTTTTTCATAAATTCACCATAAATCGAAATATTGTGCTAGAGACTTCCAAGTCGTTGCAAAATGAAGGTAAATTATTGAATATTACTAGATAAGAGTTTTAGCTTACAATTGCGTTTTTCGACCATTTCGGTAGAGTCAAAGTTGACCGAAAGTTGAAATTTTTGCACTTAACGTTATTTATATGAAAATATTTCAAAATTGATAAAAGCTACAACCATGGGTTGTTTTTTGTTGTATTGTGCAGGAAATTGCGCACATTTCCATATATAAAACTTTATGTAACGGCAAATTTAAAAGGGTGCAAACATTAGGACAATCGCACGAAAAAATTTATCGGAAGAGTTATCGCACGAACGTAAGGAAAAAGTTTTTTCATAAATTCACCATAAATCGAAATTAGTGTGCTAGAGGACTCCAATTTGTTGCAAAATGAAGGCAAATGATTGAATATTACTATAATGTAAGAGTTTTAGCTTATAATTGCGTTTTCTCGACCATTTCTGTAGAGTCAAAGTTGACCGAAGGTTGAAATTTTTGCACTTATCGTTATTTATATGAAAATATTTCAAAACTTATAAAAGCTACAATCATGAGTATTTTTTAGTTGTATTGTGCATGAAATTGCGCACATTTTCATATATAATACTTCATGTAAAGGATAATTTAAAATGGTGCAATAATTATGTCAAAGGGACGAAATAATTTCCGAGATGTGTCACTGATACTTTTTAGTGCGATAAGAAAGAAATTCGCGCTTGCGCGCCTGCGTAGCGATTGTAAACAAAACAACGCCTTGATCCGTGAACTCCCAGCATCCCCCAAGGCGCGTGATACAAAAGTTTTCGGCTGGTAGGCCTATAAGTATTTTCCGCGAATTTTTTAAAAAAACTTTTTTGAGCCGACGTATGATACGTCCAATCGGCATACGGGAGACATTTTGACTCGACGTTTTAATACGTCCAATCGGCGTAAGAGGGTTAACAGACTACTGGCCCCTTTCGCCATTATGTTTCGGTCCCAGTTCAGTTTTATGAGACAATTGAAAAGGATCAGCCCTTTTAGATCGTTACAATTCACACTCTCTCATTTGTGATCCATCTGACCTGCATGACCTTATTTGTCGCTGTGTCCTGCACCCGCGTTTCCTCCCCTTTGCACCTGAATCTCCGCCTACTGTAATCCAACTTTCTTGATCCAATTTAGCATCTCTTTGTATCCATTCTTTCCAGGTACCTGCAGGGATTAGCGGCGGTAAAATGTCAGGAAGGACATTTCCGCCGACTCCCAAAACCTGGTATAAATGTAGACTGGCATGCCCTACCAAAGTGAATTTTTCCCCTGAGTCCGACGGCAAGCTGCTCCAGTATACTTAAGTCTTGGTGATGACCTACAGCTATTTCGTTTACTACTACTGTCTAGATCCGGACTCTGTCACGAAGTCCGACCCAACATCCCACTTGAAGCTGTACAGTCAGAGAACCTGAGCTCTGTCTGATGAAGGAGCGTTCTTTCTTTCATTCCCTGGTGAAGAACTGCAAGCGACCGAAGTCCTTCCGCTGACGTCCTGGCTCAATTTAAGCATGTCTTGTCCACAGACAAAGGTAACTGAATTGGAAGTTGATTTGTTGGCCTTCACCTACTATTCTTTACACTCATTCCTTGTTTTGGCTGTTCTCCGATTCCCATATTCCTATATCTCGTCTCCTTCAGAGATTCTCGTGATTTTGTCTGTGCAATTGTGATATTTTGTAAAATGATTGTGGAAGTGTTTTATTATATCTATGCTGCTCAGTAGCAGTAATTTCGTTGTGTTAACTTTTATTTTAATATTTTATATAGGTCTTGTTTTGCAGGTTTCCATTTGCATTGATTTATATTATCTTACGTAATGCTACCACTGTTAGTTATTTGTGTTACGACGTTACCTGCTTTGCAGATTCGTGTAGACTTCGCCCGTTATGTGCTGTGTTCTGCACCTCAACAGTGCCACTCAACATTTCTGCCAGTGAACTCTCGAGAGAGACTGAGAGTTTCCAGCCTTGTGATTGGTTTATCAACAACCAATCAGGAGCGTCGTAAGGGACTGGGCTAGACATCAAAGACACTGTTGATGTGAATTTACTATAGTATTAAGAATCTGATCCATGTATCT
>NC_061088.1:38403373-38446373 GCF_015104395.2 Macrobrachium nipponense | reverse complement strand
ACAGGTGGCCTTTACCTGTAATTATCACGTTAACTATGCTAGTGCACAAACGGATGGCAGGTTAGACTGATACAAGGCCAATACATACAAAAACGTCAGACGGACAGAACTGTCACCTTCCCTCCTCTTGCTCACTGTGACGTCGCGCCGGCCACAACATGCGATTGATTCACTGGTGGGTCGCGGCTTTGTAGATTAAGGCCTTATTATTTCCCTTTTGAGTCATTCTTGCTTTTGACTACTTAATCTGATACTTCCGTTATCAGAAAATTCCAAGAATGCCCAAACAATTTTTTTTCTGGATAAAATATTACTGTAGCCTTAGTGCAGCAGTGTGAAGTGAGTATTGAAGGAAACACTGTTGTAGTTGTAACTGTTATTAATTAAAATAAATTCTACACGCTTGAATACAAACTGAAATAACCTTCATTTATTTTACAACAATTCCGTGATTGAAGGTCTTAAAATTTATAAAGTATTTACACACACATCTAAATATTTAACTTTAATTTTTTTCATGCATCTCCCCCAATCATTTTCAATTTTTGTCTTTCTCCTCTTCATTTTAATAGCATTATTTAAGTGCCTTAGCCTAAAATATATAGAGATTTTTGCAAAGAATTCAATAATCTCTTCAGGGACCGTAACTCCTGATCGTTGCAATCCAGCAACAAGAGTTTTTCTGCACACTTTGCCTTCTAAAAGCGATGAACCGTGAATTGTGTTGAAGACTTCTCGCAAGACAATTGAGAAGAAAATTCCTCAGATGGCATATACAGCTCACCTCTGTTTACCATCCTAATCCACGATTCATTTGCATTTATACACTAATTTTTTTCTTAATTGTGGATATTTTGTAGAAAACTTTTTGACAATATATAACCACCTACGTATATATTTAAGAGTTTCTTCAATTACAGTAGCAGCCGTTTTTTCGTTTTCTTCATCCAGAATCTGATTGCTAATATCTTCTGTGGGGCATTCAAAATCTAAATCTTTAAACAGTGAGCTGGTCAGGTATATTTCTAATGTCAGTTCTCTATCTTCACAGTATTTTGAACGGCATGCAGACTCATTTGTCAACATATCATAATTGTTGCTCTTTGCAATGATGTTTGTTTTTTCACTAATTATTTTGACATCTTTTCCCAGAATCAATTACCTGAGACTAAACTTAAATTTAACAACATTATGGTGATCGTATGTGCACTTAATTTGCCTTATGCAACTGAACAGATGCTCTAGGCAGTCTTGATTCAACTTTTGCGTCATGATGTAATCTACATCAAAAACCTCTTTAACCATATTACAAAGATCGATAACAGACTAGATTGAAAGAATTTGTACAGACATTTTGTTTTCTGTGATTTTACTTTTAAAGAAGTCATTACTTTTATAACCTTTTCCAAAGTATTTATTTGAAATTTTGCCAACATTTCACGGATGCATGTGTCAGAAGGAAATCACTGCCTAAATAAAAGCCTGAATCAATTAAGTTATTTCTGACTAATTTTATCAAATGGGGAACGTCGGCAAAAACGTATATCTCCCTGTCAGCACTTGCATTCTTGAATGAAGTCCTATTGACAAGAGGATCAATGCCAAATTCTTTCCACGTGTGAAGATTGGCTGATCCCTGTCAGAAACAATAGCAACAATGGGATAACCAACATTCTCAACATCCATTATGATTTCCAAGAGCAACTGCTTTAGGTTTGTTTCATCAAAGTTGAAATAAATTGAATCAGCTCATATATATACAGAGTGAGAGAGAGTTAGAGAGGTAAAAAACACATGCTAACAGACGAAAAGATTATATGATTTTAAAAAGGTTTTTAAAATTCCTGTGCTGTTTTAAACAGCCATCGGTAGAGGACAGACAGACAGAGAAAGAGAGAGAAATAAACACACATACACACACAAAAATTAGTTCATATTAGAATGGACGAAAAAAAAACAATAAATTTTTACATATTTATTGACCACATTTTACAAAGAATTAAAAACTGAACATCAAGCAGTAAATAGACCACATATGACAGTCCACTATATGATTCAAGTTGAATTCTGGTTCTTTTGAGATGATACACGACTAAATGTGATTACATCTGCATTTCGAAAAACTATGCTCTCTAAACATTC
Source organism: Macrobrachium nipponense (assembly GCF_015104395.2). Taxonomy (NCBI): domain Eukaryota; kingdom Metazoa; phylum Arthropoda; class Malacostraca; order Decapoda; family Palaemonidae; genus Macrobrachium; species Macrobrachium nipponense. Next base: position 38,444,231 of record NC_061088.1, on the reverse strand, counting down.
CATGACAAGATAAAGCAGTACAACAGGCATTCTATGTGTTATATGTTACTGTCTATTTTTTACGGATTGTTTTTCATCCCCGTGGAGTTCATTTAATAAGTTTTCAAATAAAGGCAAACTTGGTACACCAGAAATAAGACTGGAATGAGTCTATCCATCAATTAAATCAATATAACTTGAGACCAAGACGCGCGATTGACCACCAGTGTAAGAGATGGCAGATGTACAAGTCTTTCCCGTTGTGACTCTGGTTCCCACGGCCTGGGTGCCATGACCATACAGAGTCACTTGCATATTCATTAAACATGACTCGTATTCATGACCATCTTTATCTCCTGCATATAAGCAGAATGTCTCATGGGACTGATCTAGGAACAAGAGCCCGTGCTTGCATAAAGCCACCTTAATCTGAACCAGAAAAAGCGATGGCCTCATTGGCTGGAATTGCATGAGAAGAGAAGGAGCATCTGACCACCTCCTAAAACAAGTTGCAGCTCGGGAACAGAGACTAATGACGCATTCCGGACTAAATCAGTCAGTACCAGATAAAGGCGGTGACTACGCAGCGAAATAGCAGCAGTTGCTCAATATTTAAGTAGTTGGACTTTCTGTAGGTGACTTTGTAAAACAGGCGTCTTTTCATCCATTTAATTTTATTGTGTATCGCCCATGCCTTCATTTGTTACCATTAGATGAACCCCATCAAGAGAAAAACAATTGGTGAAAAAAATAGCAAAACGCCTAATATACAACATTATGCTTGTATATTATCTAATGGTGTTTCATGGTTTTTGGATTTCAAATTCATTTTCTTTAATATTCATGTTAGCTCTTTTGGAAAAATAAAGACTATTTTTGTATCTCAGAGTTTGATTTTTAGCCTAATAACTTGATTTAGATGCAGAGTTGCCAGTCCGGGGAAATGCCAAGGTAGGGGGAGTTACATTTAGTGATTTCGCTCTTTGTAATTAAAACAAGGTCCATTAGACACTAACACACAGACACACATATACATACGTAAATACATACATATACACACTTGTATATGTATATAATATATATGTATATTTATATATAGCCTATACATATAGATACACACAAATACAAAACTTTAACATAAAGGGAGACACGTTAATCAAGGTACAGATGGATGGAGGAGGTTTGGTTATTCAACTGGGGAATCAGCTGCTTAATGAGCAACGACTCTAAAATGTTGAATACCCAAACCTCCTCCATCCAATTGTACCTTAGTTATGTTTTCTCGTATCATTCCGTCTTCCTTTCTCTTAACTTAACGACGATCTTAGATTTTAAATATTTGATGTAACTGTATATTTTAGTAAATTTGAGTCTTTTTATAGTTTTTATTCATTTTTAGTAAATTTAAGATATCTTTATAATCTAATTTTATGATATTCAATTAAAATTATTTTTTCATTTTATATTTTTGTCCAATTGGATTAAGTATGAAAGTAACGATAATAAACCATTGACGAAACGGGAGCTGAATGGATAGACTTCTAAAATTGCTAGAAATGAATAAAAAAGAAAGAAAGGAGAAGCTGCAGAGTCACGCAGAGCTTGGAACGATCCGGAGACATCACAGCTGTGTAAAATGATGCCTTCATAATGCAAAATTGGACGAAATGAAACCTGGATAAAAGCGCGTTTGGGTATAAGTCAGACAATCAGACCTGAATTGACGTTCTCAAAAAATCTAATCTAATAACTTATCTATGATTAACATTTACCTGGTAAGTTCCTTTTTCTACAACAGCGTAGACAGCCCGGAATATTTCTTTGCACATTTACTCGGTGTCGTTCTTTCGACATTCCAGAAAATGTTATCGAAGCATCTGAGGACTTGAAAAAGATTGGGTGGGTAGAAGCTCATCAAGATTTTATCAGTTCTATAGACGAACTTATAATTTCCCTTTACTCTCCTCCTATATGGCTCCGCTGATGTAACAGATGGGGAAAAAGGGAAGTATTTGCAATTTGAAAACAATGCTTTTTTTCCCTGTGTGTGTGTGTGTGCGCGTGTGAAATTATGTGCCATTCAACGAAGAGAGATTTCCAATTTGAGAGCAATAACTGTCGACTTACTTCGTAAACTTTTCAATGTATACCAATTGAAAATAATAATCAAGATACATACACACACACACACACACACACACATATATATATATATATATATTATATATATATATATATAATATATATATATATATATATACAGATATATGAGTGTGTGTGTGACGAAGCGCCGAAATATTTAGTCATTACACTTACCAATCAAAAATAGTTACCTCACAACAGTCAGACACCTGAACCTTCATCACAGATAAAATGCGACTGATTGCTCTAAAAGCAACAGTGATCGCTTAAAAAGCTTATTAATCACGGATGAAATCAGACTAATTTCATTAAAACAAGTTTGAGGTAATCTTGTATGAGATTAAATCAATTAAAGGGCATCATTCAAACAACCACTTTAAAAGTCTAAGTATTTCCTCACTTCAATAAAATTAAAGGAAAAGAGCACAATTAACACTGAAACTCTACCTAAATAAAATCTTATCACTGGTGGTCAATAAATGAAGCTGTTACAAAAATTTTAAATACAAAACATTAATTTTTAAGCTCAAAATTTATAAGTGAAATTCACAATTTCAGGGAAATTTACTATTACTTGAAAAAAACACAGTTTAATTAATTCTTGAATTAATTATTAAAGAAAATTAAATCAAAATTTATCTATCAAAAAACTTAATCAATCAAGAAACTATTCAAGCAAAATTCAAACTGTCAAGAAATAATTAGATTATGATTAATTCCCAAGTGTTGAATTAAATCAAGTATGCAATGTTAAATCACTAAGAAACAAAATACGAATGCAAAATTATATAAACACAATGTGGAAAAGTACCAAAAATTTAAAAACGCAAAGAAAACATAAACACACAGAACATAAAATAAACACTTTAAAAGAACTAAATACATAACACAAAAAATTTGCAGTGTGTGAAAAATTAAATAATTTTACCTAACCACTGTAAGTATTTTTTAAGAGCACTTAAAACTTGTAATAATACATTACCTGGTGCCATTTTTTTCCTTTTTGCTGCAGCTTCCAAACTCACTATACTCTTTCACAGGCGCTGTTACAAAAACTCGTTTACACTGTCTGTTCAGATTCAATAAATAACCGCTATGCCATTAAGAAATTACATAAATCTAAAAGTTACGAGAGACCATGTAAGTACAAAATCTTTACGTTAATGTAAAAATCAAAATTTTCCTCAGTTGGGAAGAAAGAGAGAACAATAGAGCTTTAGAATCTCTTTACAGCACATTTATAAGTCTAAGAGTGAATCTCTCTTCTATGGGAACTACTGATTAAAAAGAAATCTTCACCCCAAAATGGATGGATGACTTCAAAACATTTGGGGACACTGACACTGCTATATAATCCTAATAATTCTCTTTCAAAACAAGAAAGAGAGAGAAAGTCGATAACAACTATAGATAATCTTTATTATTACACGGTTTCAGAACATGAAAGAAATGATTATTGAAACATGGTTGCAAGCATAGTGTCATCACTTATGAGACAATGACATCACAACAGTTTTGAGTTCGATACTCTCATCTCATCTCCCAGTTAAATTACTTACATGTCAACAAATTCTCTTTTGACAAAATTGCGATAGAGATGAGAGTTAATTTATCAGTAACATCAAAGAGTTGCACAACAAAAGAACCTCAAATTACTGAAAATGAATTAAAAAATATTGTCATGATACTATGACATCACTTGAATGCAAAACATATTAGTCAGAAGGTTCGAGAATGGTCTTACGAAACATTGCTCAATCAACACGCGGGTGTCTGGACATGAATGGTTCAAGATAAAGTCATGAGCATCGCACGATTGGCCGTTTAAAAAAAATTAAAATCACGCGGCTTCAAGAGATGAATGATATGTCCGCTTTCGCGAACAAAGCTAACTTCTCTCTCTTTTCACTCTACGTTCTTTCTTAATTTTAAATTATGCTTTCTGAACATATGTTATTTAAAATTTAACCCTAAGCCATGGGCGCCCGCACATAGGGGCAAGAGGGGGCGCTTCCCCCCCTGAAATACTGACAAAAATTAGATATACGTATATTACATTTATTACATTTAACTACATCACTTTGTTTTCCTTCCATTTTACAATATATTCTTTCAGTTTAAGTAAATTAAAGCTATCATTATGTATTGTATAATATTTGTGTACAGTATAGCTATAGCTGCGTTGTTCTTTCCTAAAATATTTGAATTCAGCTGAACAGTATATGGAACTAAAAAAAAATAAAGCCAATGTAACGTTCTAATGTTTTCTTTATCGTATCTTTCTTCACTAAAATTATTGGCACCGCAGTTCCACTGCATATGATATTATATATATATATATATATATATATATATATATATATATATATATATATATATACATATATAGTATTATATATATATATATACATACATATGTATATACATATATATATATATATATATATATATATATATATATATATATATGTGTGTGTGTGTGTGTGTGTGTGTAATTTGTCCCCTCTTGGAAAATATGCAGCAGACGCCCATGCTCTAAGCTAACTTTAATATGGAATCTGAATTATTACAGACACTTTACAACATTTCATACAAACACTGAGGGGAAGTTATGCTTTGCGAAGGCAACAGCATAAGACCAGAGAGCGAGAGAGAGAGATGCCAAATTATCTAAGGATACTTCTTCTCACAAATGTAGCCAGCAGTGTCCGACACGAATCTTCCCACCAGTTTTCCAGTGATGGGATTGATGGTGTGGCTTTCATCGGTGACCATTTTGGAAGGTTCTAACTCATCTGCACCGATTGAACGATTCTCCGTAGGTTTAAGCACCCAAAATCCCGAAACAGTCGCTACCCACAAGGCCACTGTCTTCTCTGGTAATGAAACAATGAAACACAATATGTACCTCACCCTCACTCTCTCGGTGTCTATGAGACTTCGTTGTGAACATTGCCACTCTTATCAGACTCCTAGTTCGTGTTGCAAGTTTACAATCAATGACTCTCATGAGAATCTGATATGGGCAAAAGCGGATCACAAAAGTCGTGGAAAGCCGACAGAATGAGTGAGATTTGCATAATAACAATGATGCACAATAATATATATAAATATATATATATAATATATATATATTATATATATATATATTATATATATATATACATATATCATTCGAGCTACAAATGTCCTTTAATATCTAATTAACTCTGCCTCGGAATTGATATATTTTCATACATGTAAACCGAAGGGGAATTTTTAGTTGATAATTATTTCGTCCCCTCATGGGATCGAACCACCGTTGGCGTTACCGATTCGGCTAACAGTCAATGTCGTCCTGATTTCGTGCCTGTCCGCTGGACGGTGGTTCGATCCCATAAGGGGACGGAATTATCATCAACTGAAAATTCCCCTTCGGTTTACATATATGAAAATATATCAATTCCGAGGTAGAGTGAATTAGTTATTAAAGGACATTTGTAGCTCGAATGATTTATATGAATCACGGTGATGTGATAATTATTCATATATAGATATATATATATATATATATATATATATATATATAAAATATTACTGTATAATGTTACCAACTTTAGGTCTGAAAGCTGTAAATGCATACATCTGTAGATAAGCATACACACTTTATTTATCATCCATTAAATCAATATCATGTAAGGAAATGCGCTACCCTCTCAGCCGCGTGGAAAGGACACATACCAATAATTTATAAAAATGCCATATGAGAAATGCATTTGAAAAGAACACAGAAAAGTTACCTGCCCGTAGGAAGAGGAAGTTGGTGTAAAGGCGATTCAGATGAACTGGATTCTCGGCGTAGAAGAGCTTCGCATACTCGTCAATGCAAATGGAGTGGGCTTCTGTTCTATTGTACTGAGCATCATCAACGACCCGGATACACCCTACACCGCGGACGTTCAAGTAAGGATCCTCGCACCAGAAAACGCCTGTAGGAGGAGAGAGAAAGAATGATAGCTTTCACCATTTGGAATTTCTTTTTGTAGACTCGCGTTTGTCAAGTGTCAGGTCAGCCTTTTATAACACATCTTCCAAAATGACAACTTTGAAAATCGCAGAAACGTCAAGAACGAAACAATTGAACTACAATAGTACTACTGCTCCACTAGCATCAGCATCAATAGAAGAAAGGTAAAACTCGTTATACTTTGCCATTCTTTTTCATGAATGTAGAAATATTCGTGATTCATCGGGAAGTTTATGGAAAACTTACATCCTTCACCATCTGCTTCGTCCTCAGCAGGTCAAGAACCGGATTGATTTGATGAAACTGTTTTCATGACAGAGAAAACAAACGAAGACACTGAACTAAACTGGCTTTCTAGCCAACTGCTCATGTCTGACTGACTTGGTGCCTTGGATTCTGGAGGCTCATTGTAACCATTTACAGTTTACATCAGACTCCAGAGGTCTGTTTCGTAAAAATGTAGTGGTGATGATGGTAATATATAGTCCATGGGATTCCATGGCGTGCATCTGTGGTTGAAGAAATATGTAAGCTGCCCTGTCAATTGATATACATTATATAGGGGGCAACGGACTCTGCCAAGAAGAGAGATGGAATGCTTCGACAAGGGTGGTGTGTTTAAGAAAGCTTCATTTCATCAATGCGTTTCTCAGGTGAAGAAGCTGTGATTGCTGATGCGACAGGAGACCGTTAGGCCACTCAAATCGTGCGCATGGTGACTGAAGAGAGCTTCTAGAAATCTAAAACAATTGAGTGAGTACATATGTATATATGTCAAAAGGGGTCATGGGAATGAGATATAATGACACCGCCAGACAGAGGTAGATTCATTCGGTTTCGGGCACGGAGGTCCATTAAAGGTGAGGCAGTCTTTTTGGGAGTGATAAAACACTTTGATTATTATTGCAGTAAATATTTTACCTACACCCTGTCTGAAGACCATAACTTGGAAGTGACTGGGAGACGAGTTCTCCCTCATTTGGGTTTTTGCATAATTACGCATTTATGTTTTCCCTTTGTATGCAGAGATGTCTTTCTTTATATTGTGTTCTAAAGGACGTGACTTTTGTTTCTCCTCAGATGTTTCGGATAGTCACGTGACAAGGGGAATTTTGGCAGTAGTTATCTATGGCTTCGGTCTTGACTGACTATGAAATTCCATAAGTTGATTAATGTGAGGAATGTGGTATAATATGGGGATAATTAATATGAAAAAAGGTATGACTTTTTTGGAATAAGAGTATGACATTTCATGGGATAGTTAATATGAGTGAGGGCAGGTTTAACTTACCTATAACTTAATTGCCAGAAGAAAGGACACTTCATGCCTTAACCTGTCTAATTAATTTTCTCTTTTTTTCCCCATCATGTTAAGTTCAATAATAAAAGTTGTATTTTTGATGGTTCATTACTTTGGTTTTAGCCTCAGTTATTTTGGTACTGTAACTAAGAATAGAAGAGATGCCAGTTGAATACTTTTCCCCAGGTAGATGTCCTGTTTGCTCTATTCTTTGGCGGTCAACGTTGTCATTTTTTTTTCAGAGAAGGCTCAAGCAGCCTTGTTACAAATATTTTGTATAAAATACAAAGGTGCAACCTCCCTAATATTAGTTGCCTAACTGCAAGGTCTACATAGTACACAGCTTGGATCATCAGACACAACAAATTTTGCACGAAAGAGCATTCTAATTAGTCTCTGGTCCCCATACAGAACTCTCAAAGATATGTAACGCCATTGCCATTTGCGCAAATTTACTATCCTCAATACGTGTGTTATGTCCTAATCTCCTACCTGCCTCACCATTAGTTATCTATAAAATTTGATACCAAGTTTTTTTCCTTTCTTTCTTTCTTTCTCAATGGCCCTGAAATCATAGTTATGATGAGTCCTTCTCCTTGGATCTTCCTCTATACCAAACACAGATCCTGCTTTTCATACCGTGGTGCTCTCTTGGCAGCGTTGCATCTGGAAAGGTTGTTTGTCTGTTGTAGTCATTCTGGTTTCCAGGCCGCCACTTCACCGTTCGCTTATTTCAGAGTGGAGGAAGAAAGTGAGTGTAATTAAGCAAGTAAACTAAACAAGATGGAAACGAAAATGCGTGAAAGGAGCATGCCATGTAGCTACCGTAAGTCGTCAAGAACATCGTCAGGGACCCTGCTTCTGCCAACATATCCCCGAGCCGCACGTAGCCTGAGAGTCGACAGCTTTTCACTCCTAAGGAAAAGAGAAGACAGTTATGTTGCAGGAATGAAATTCATGCCATTGATGTTTTCTAAAGAGTAAATTATGATGTTATAATATTAGATTTCTGTCGTCCGGTATATGCCAAAAACGGACAAAGCAGCGTAGTGGAAATATGGTCAACTGATGCATAATAAACAATTAGAGTAAAGGATATTTTCTCAACAGAAGCAAAATGCAGCCTAAAGAATACTTGCCCCCCGCTTCAGAATACGTGGCAGTTGCGCAGTTTGGTTCAGCAAGGCACAGCATTCGGCAGTGGCCTGTAAAGCAGATATATACACATCTTAAAGGGATAGCTTTGAAATTATTGGTTCAATTGTTGCAACGTCAAGAAAATTAGGAATGTTGCTTATGCCCCTTCATGATCCTGGAGTAGCGAATCATTTTTCTCATCCTACTTCATAAAGAGAAATGAGTGAAATATTTCTCTGTTGAAGACAAAGTAAGACACAATGCTGGTCATGTTACTGAATTAAAAGAGATTGAGAAATTTACATCTAGAACTATTAAGAAAATATACTAAAAAATGAACAGATTTATATCTTATCTCATCTCACATAAACGGGCAATAGTAAAAGTTATTTCATTAAAAAAAAGTAACGAATGTTCTCTACCGTCTCCTTTCGATAAGGAAAAGGTTTATGAATGACAAGCGCGAGAACTTAACTCAGAGTATGTTCAAAATCAATTTTAGATTAGGTCATATCTGCTTTCTAGGGTGTGCGTGTGTGTGTGTGTATGTGACATAATTCTTTCCAATCACCATCCCTAATTTGCTCATTTTGATCCTGTCCTAATATGTAGGTTGGTACCACGTAGTTACTGAACAGGAAAAATGTATTTATTTTCAGTGTGGAATTGCTGAAAAACATAATGATTTGACAATAAATATGAAATTCAGCAAAACTTTGAACTATGTCACCCTGGTCAGTGTAAAGCTATTCATCATATTTCCCATCAGTAAAGTCATCTTCTGATTCTTCTCAAACTGTCACCTTCACATGAGCACATTTTAGTGGATATCATAAATGCTCTCCGGCATGAACAGTTGGAACCTTTACACCTTCCAACTATATGACCGCAGGAGATAAGCTCTATCACAGCATCGGGTGCTGGTTTCAGATGTGTAATGACAGGTTACAAAGGGTTGTTTCCTTCTTTCTTCCATCCATATGAATCTGGAGCTGGCATCACGGGCTTGGCTTCTTGTCTTATGGACCAGACCATTGCTCGGTAATAAGCACATAAAATTGCTTAGTTGGAGTGTCACAACCAGTAAAACAGTGGAACCCAGCTTCATAGATGGGCTTAATGAAAGCCAAAACACGTTGCTTCCTTCCGGCTCCTAGAACAACAGAGGTATTACATCCAAGGTTAGGGAATGCCGAAGTGCGAGCACAAACACATCTCTATCTGGTGACAATATGAGAATAGTGACGTTAGGGCAGGAACATTGAGCGCATGCAATAGAAGTATTTCAGCCTACTCTTGACAACTGGTGAGATGTTCAACATCAACATGATATGACTTGGCCCCAATTTCTGTAGATACAACGACTGTTTTATTTTCATTCCTGAAGTGTTTTAGGACCTTCTCAGTCAGGTACTCTGAAAGGCTGCCTTTGGTCTTGGTGTTACTGATACAAGAAGATACTGGAGTGCTTATCTGTGCTGTGTCCATACAAACATTGTTTCTAGAATCCTCTCTTGCACGCCCATGTTGCTGCCAGTTGCTGAATAGTCACCATTGAATCTATGATCACCTTTTCTTCTGCTTCTGATTCAACCAGTTCATTACCCACAACTTGTGTGGTACCTTCACTTTCTGCAGACTCTTGGCCTTCTTTCACCACTGGCTGCATTGTCTCAGGCAAATTTTCTAATATTTATAAGTTTGCTTTTATCATTGAATGGGAGGAGGAGGCCATCAGAGACAAACAAAGCCCTTGAAATGCTTAAAAACTCTTATTTTCCTATTGCTTCCTTAAGTTAATAAATTTTTTTTTATTTTTTATTTTTTTTCTTAGTTATTCATTCATTACAGTTTATTATAATAATATATATATATATATATATATATATATATATATATATATATATATATATATACATATTAATCACTCTTAAATGAATGTGAGACCATTTAGATCATCATTAATAAAATAGTGGGACAATTAAGGCTATATGTTCACTAACACGTTTTTTCAACAAAATCACTCCGTAAAACGCAAAATTATACATAATCAAAATAATTGTAATTCAACTTGTGAATTTTAACGATAAGTAAGACTACAGAATACATTTCATTATATCGATCTTGAAGAGGGTTGTCGTCACTCCTGGACCATTTGCTGTCGTATTTTGTGATCGAAATGTCTACAAATAAAACAAAGTAGAGGGCTGCCATTAGTTACCAGATCGCCATGGCAACCAACCAGCCAGTTAAGTTTTATCTGTATTCTGTCTGTAAGTGCATGTGTTTTTAATAAAATACATAGATTTAATAGTGTATGTATTTTACTGATTACATGAAGAATAGGATGAATTCCCTCCTTCAAAATTTTTGAAATATAAAATATGATAAAAACGATGAAAGAATTAAGCTGCTTAGAGAGGAACGCGATTTCTCTCTCTCTCTCTCTCTCTCTCTCTCTCTCTCGTCTCTCATCTCTCTCCTCTCCAATCTCTCTCTCTCTTCTCTCTTCTCTCTCTCTCATATGTCATTTGCCACGTAAACACAAGTATTGTTCAATAACTCAGCTTTTGTCTTCGTGAAGTGTACCTTTGTCATATCTTTCTTTCCTAAAACATACCAAGCATCGTACTGTAGCTATTAGTCAGGCAGCAGATGGTAAAACTGTTGGTTACGGTACTTCCTACAGGCACCGTAATGACTGCGTACTGTGCCCAAGTTAAATCAGTTATAAGTTAAAAGCATATTAGTTTAGTGCAGTATACAGTACTGTATATATAAAAATAAGAATATAAATGAAAAGTATATTAAAATATTACCTTTGGTAGATAAAAAGGAAAATCGTACACGACGAGCGGAGGAACAGTAACTTTATGAAATTGTGGACGAACATCCGTGATCTGGCAGCTATAGTCATTCTGACAAACAAAGAGCTATTTTCTTTCAGTTCAGTGGTTTCAATTCTGAACCACTGTCATTGTTTTAGCTGCAGACTTCCAACTTTTCAGATTCGCATTCTTCTCTTTCTCTTTTCGTGGCATAACTGATTTCTTAATAATATTCAACAACTGGTCACCTGAAACTTAAATGGATTGGATTCTTTCAACCTAACTTTCAGTTGCTCTATTCTGGTGAAATCTCTTTCGGTTTACACTGTTAAGTTCATGATAATGCTTCCGTGACTGATGAGTCATACCCACTGAATTTTCATCTTCTTCAGGTAAGCGAGACATCTCTGGGACAATTAGAAAAAACCTGGTTCGTGTTTCTGGCTTTTGTGTGATGCGTTTTAGCCTTCCAAGAACTTTCATTACCCGATTCTCCTGCTCTGGAGCATGGTTAAGACCAATACTTGTAAATGGTACACAGTTTTTCTCACTCAGAAATGGCTACTTGTGAATTCCTTCCAGATATCAGGATCAATCTTTCAGATTGTGCATTCTTGCCAAATGCTGTGTAACTCTGCTCAAAATATACTCTTTATTATGATCTATTCCGTGTTTGCTTTATTTTCTGCGTCAGTCGCTAGAAAGTTCAGTAGTTTTGTACCCAGTATTAAAACTGGTTGAAGATAATATCAAAGGTAATTAAAACAATTGACACCATATTTCTGTAAATCAGTGGAAGACAAAGAACAAAAATGCATAAGTTTTCGTATTTTTACAAGCAAAAATTACTTGGCGGGTCAAATTTGCTACATACGTTACTACACTATGAAGTTGTAATCTCTTTAATGCCAGTATACTACATAGTTCAGTGGTCTTCCACAAGGGCGGTGCTGCAAAGTCTTGCGGCCAATTTTAAAGGTCTTGTAACCCTCAAATTGAAGAGGGATTAGTGTGATAGTGAATTTTTTATCGTGAATGTATAATGAGTTTCGTGTTTAGGGAATTTTTTAGGGTTTAATGAGTAAGCGTTTAGTGAATTTTTTTAGTAAGTGTTTAGTAAATGTTTAGTGTAGGGTTTAGTGAATGTGTTTATAGTGCAAGTATTCAGTGAGTGTTTAGTGAATGTCTTGGGAATGTTAGTGTTTAATGAATCTTCAGTATATAAGTATATAGTAAATGTTTAGGTTTTAATGAATGTTTAGATCGTACGTAAGTGTTTAGGGATTAGTTTTGGTTTAGTGCAAGTTAGTGTTTAGTGAATGTTTAGTGTGTAAGTATTCAGTGAATGTTTACTGTGTAAGTATTCAGTAAACACTTAGTGAGTGTTTAGAGTTTGGTGAATGTTTTGTGAATGTTAGTGTTTAGCGAATGTTTTGTGTGTAAGCATTCAATGACTGTTTAGTGAGTGTTTAGGGTTTAGTAAATATTTAGTTTGTGTGTAGAATCTACTGGTCATTTGTTTAGTGAGTATTTAGGGTTTAGTGATTGTAGTGTTTAGTGAATTTTTAGTGTGTACATAAGTATTCAGTGAAAGTTTAGTGTTTGAGCATTCATTGAATATTTAGTGAGTGTTTAAGGTTTAGTGAATGTTTAGTAAGTGTTTGATGAGTGTTTAGTGAATGTTTAGTAAGTGTTTAATGAGTGTTTAGTGAATGTCTTGTTAATGTTAATGTTTAGTGAATGTTTTGTGGGCGAATGTTTAATCAGTGATGAGTGAATGTTCATTCACTGTTTAGTGTTTAATAAGTGTTTATGGGTTTAATGAGCATTTAGGGTTTAGTGAGCATTTAATGTTTAATAAGTGTTTTGGTTTTAGTGAGTGTTTAGTGTATAGTGAGTGCTTAGTGAATGTTTGGTGAGTGTTTAGTGTATAGTGGGTACTTAGTGAATGTTTATTGCATAGAGAGTGCTTAGCGAGTGTTCACTGAGTCTTTTGGATTAAGTGAGTGTTTAGGAATATTCACTGAGTGTTTGTGGTATAGTGAGTGTTTAGTGTACAAATAGTGAGTGCCTAGTCAGTGTTGAGTATTCAGAAAGCGTTTAGTGTAAATAAGTGTGAATGTTTAGTGGGTGTAAGTGTATTGTGAATCTTAGTGTTTAGTGATTTTACATTACTGCCTAGTAATGTAAACCATTTATGCTAGACACTGCTTAGATCCAAGAGCAGATGCGTAGGCCTTGACCATAATGGATGGAGAGCTTAGGCTAACCTGTTTTTGTAAGGTAATTTTTCTCTGTAAAATTGGGTCCAATAATAAATAAAAATACCAGCAATAATAATAATAATACCACGAACTATAATAATAACAATAATAAAAATGATAATATCAATAGTAATAATAATAAGATAATAGTATAATGATGATATAATCATAATAGCAAAAATAATAAAATTAGTTAATGGTAATAATAATAAGATAATAATAATAATAAAAAGATAAAAATGATAATAGTAAAAACAATTATAGTAATAAAGTATAGTACAATGAGCTGGACCGAGATCTTTCAATGTGGCCACCCGAGGTCACAAGCTCAGCAGAGAGATCGCCACTCCAGTGATTGGTCTCTCTTTAGACTTTCTATGGTGGATGATCAATATGCTAATTTGCAGCCCTCTAGCCTCAGTAGTTTTTAAGATATGAGGGCGGACAGAAAAAGTGCTGACGGACAGACAAATAGCCATCTCAATAGTTTTCTTTCACAGAAAACATGGGCACCCGCACGTAGGGCAAGGGGGCACTTGTTCCAGTGATCACAGAAGGTTACAGTTCCTTTTCAAATGAACAGTGGCTAACTTGAAAAAAGTGTGTTATATTTAACTACATCACTTTGTTTTCCTTCTACAGCACATTCTCTCATTTTAAGTAAATTAAAGGTAGTCTTATGATATTGTATAAGATTTGTATGCAGTATATATCTGCGTAATTCTTTCAATAAATGTTTGATTTCAGTAGAACAATATGTGGAACTATTGAAAAAAAGGCCAGTGTAACTTTCTGTATTTTTTTATTGCAACTTGCTTAACTTAAATTATTGGCATCTCAATTCCACTGCAATATATATATATATATATATATATATATATTATATATATATATATATAATATATATACATTCATACATATATATATATATATATATATATACACACATAATTTGCCCCCCGCCTTAGAAAATATGCTGCGGGCCCCTGACAGAAAACTATGAAAGAAAAACAAATGCTTCCAGATAAGATCTTGGTGGATTCCTTAGTAGAGCTGACAGTAACTGCTGGATTCAATTATTTCAAGGTAGAGTACAATGGCAGAAAATTACATGGTTAGTTGTGCCTATTATTGCAGTATATATATACATATATATATATATATATATATATATATATATATATATATATATATATATATATATATATATATATGGGAGAGATATGTGCTTTTTACAAAGCAATGCTGACTCTCGTTCCCAAAATTGCTCTCCCAACCATTTTAGGGCGACATACACTGATCATTTGCCTTACGGAGAGAGAGTTAGTTCATTCTGAGCTTTGAGCCCATGGCACAAGATCCTCTCCCTCTTTCTCTCTCGCGCGATTTTTTCTTTCACATTAACGTAAAGATTTTACTTAGTGATTGGTCACTCGTAAATTTTAGATTTCGTATTTGTTAGTGCTTATTGTGGAATCTGAACAAACATTCTATAAGTGTAACGGCACCTTTTCTTCTTGGAACATTGTGAATGTTTGAATATGGTGGAATTTTGGAGCTAGCTGCAGCAGAAATATAAATGGTACCAAGGTAATGTATTATTATAAGTTTTTTTTTTTTTTACTAGAAACAGATTTACAGTGGTTTGGTGAAGCGTAAAAAATATATTTAAAGTGGTTTGGTGAAACGATTTCATTTTTTACACATTACAAATTTTTATCTTCTGTGTTTGTTTCTTTTGAAGAGATTTTTTGTGTATTTGTCCATTTTTCCTATTGAAGTGATTTTTTTTTTCATTTGTCCATTTTTCTTATTGAAGTGTTTTTTATCCTATGAGTAATGCTTTCTTTTTGCAATTTTGGTATTTTCTGCATTTTTCTGTGTTTTCATTTGCATTCACAATTTGATTGACTTAATTGTTTTCATTATTTAATCGTTGCTTATTTAATTGAATTTAACACTTGTGAATTAATTTGCATTTACTAAAATTCTTTTCAAGTTTTATTGTAGTTTAGCCCTTGTGAACTAATTTCCAAATTTTAGTTTTTACCAAACACTTTTGAATTTCGATTGAATTAATTAATTTTCTTGATTTTTGTGATAAATTAATTTTATTTAATTTTACTTAATAATTAATTCAAGAATTAATTAAATTTTGTGTTGTTTTCAAGTACAAATATAGTGTGGCAATTGAGATGTTTTCTTTCAATTTAATTGAAGTGAGTTAGAACCAGGGAAGTACTTAGACTTTTAAAATCCAGGAAATACTTAGACTTTTAAAATTGTTGATATGGTGATGTCCTTTGATTAATCTAATTACATATAAGATTACCTCACAACTGTGTTAATGAACTTGGTCTGATTTTCTGAAATACTGATAAGTTATTTAAGGGATCACTGTTGCCTTTTGAGTATTCAGTCGTATTTTTTCCTCTGATGAAGGTTCAGGTGTCTGGCTGTGGTGAGGTAATATTTCATAATTGGTAAGTGTAGTAACCAGATACTTGGCACTTCGTCACAATATACATATATATATATATATATATATATATATATATATATATATATGTGTGTGTGTGTGTGTGTGTGTGTGTGTGTGTGTGTATATATATATGTATATATATATATATATATATATATATATATATTATATATATATATAATATATTATATTTAAAGTAGATTATTCAAGTAATAGTTAGTTCTCAGTTAATAATTCTGGGTTTTATCCTATACTCTTTTCAGCTTCATTTAACTAGTTATCTTATACATAAGACAGTTGCTATCCTCTCCCGTGACTTGAACCTTCCCATAAGGTGAGCATAGTACAGCTACATCGGAAAAGTTACCACAAGAATGGAGGGATACTAGTGCCTTAAAAGAATGCCCACACTTGGAAAAACTCATTAAAGATAGGCGCGTGCCTGCAAGCGAATGTCACAGGAACTACGACTAGTTCTCTGGAGAAAAAGATATGGAGTATTTTACCTGCACTACTGATGATGGTGACCGTTTTGTAGACATAGTCGGGGTGAGGGGCATATCCAAGCTCCACATGCTCGTCAATACGTGTCTTTTGCAACAACTTATCACCTGTACAGATTGCTATCAACAAGAAAAACCACCCCACCATCCATTTAACCCGCAGCAATCCAGCACTGTGGAGAAGTTGTCTTCCACAGTTTGACCTTCCAGGCCAAGTGTTCAGTGAGAGGCTCGAAGTCATCGGATGTCGAAGGAGTCACTGTTGAAAAATAAACAAAACCAACATGTCAACAAAGATCATGTTCATTACATTTGTGTATGTAACTCATTAGGTTACGGGTAAATTTAGTTAGCTTCATCTTTGGAAAGAAAGGGGGTATTTTTAGAAAGCAAGATGGCAGAGATGAGAAGTTAGAAGTTCCTAAGTTACTTGTACCTGTGTCTTTGGGGAGAACGCAGCAAGATGTCAGTAAATATTTTGGTATCTTTGGGGAGACAGAAAAAGAGAAAAGGAAGATTAATTTTACCTGCGTGACAAGAGAAACTAAGGGTACAGGTGAGAAAAAATATAAGTTAATTTTCCCAGAGAGAATGTTACTTATCTTTACCTATATCTTCGGGAAGAGGGGATCAGAGCGAAATGAAAATGGTAATTCAATTTACCTTAGTCTTTGGAGAGAAGGCAGCCCAGGTGAGAGAGATCGATTGAAGGCTCAGGTGTTCTTCTAACTGGCAACTAGGAGGGTTAGTCACAGCTATTTATGCATGTTAAGTACGTTGCCTTAGTGATAATTACTGCAAGCAGAAGGAATTTCTCAGACGGTGTGGTCTGCTTGGAAAATCTCTTATCGAACGAAATAAGTCCTGTTTTGTTATTGAGCATTGGTACTAAATAATGAATAGAATTATTATTTTCATAAATATGTTGGTAAATGCTTCATTGTATTTGCTCTCTCCCACTCTTTCTGTATTTATGTACGTATATTAATATATAATATTATATATATTATATAATATATATATAATATATATATATATATATATTATATATTATATATATATATGATATATATATATATAAAATAAATAGTTATATATAATATATATATATATATTATATATATATATATTATTGTTCATCAAATATGTTGGGTAAATGCTTTCATTGTAGTTGCTCTCCCCATTCTTTCTGTGTTTATGTACGTATATATATATATATATATATATATATATATATATATATATATATATATATATATATATATAGATATATATGTATAATAGAATATAAAAAAGTCACAAATATATAAATAATAAAACTGCTGCCAAGTGTTAGCCATGGCTGTATCTAACTCCGTCACTCAGTCTGAAAATACAAGAAATGTAAAATGGAAAATAGCTTAATAGAAACTTAAGATAATGTACTTGGAGATAGGCTATAGCAGAAAACTTCATAACTTTCCATTTGTTCTATGGAGGGGGGCTCAAATTTTGAACCACCTGGTATATATATATATAGATATAATAATATATATATATCTATATATATATTTATATATATATATATATATATATATATAATATATATATATAAAGGTTTTTTGCCACGAAGGAAAAAAATGAAAAAGCGAGATAGCCAAGTACTTTCGGTCCTGTTCGGACCCTTTACTGAGGCAAACAGATTTTACAGAGAACAACATAGTCAAAAGAAGGCTTAATATACAAACTGACACTACAAGATTAGCCATAAGGGCGATTTTCACTCTTCAGAAAGGAGGATCCGCCTGAGGCTAGCGAGAGAGAGAGAGAGAGAGAGAGAGAGAGAGAGAGAGAGAGAGAGAGAGAGAGAGAATAATAACTATATACATGTGGGACTAATTTATTAGTTGTTCATTTATTTTAAGGTCCATAAACATCTTATAAATATATGGGTCCAAATGGTACATTCCCAGACTAAGATTTAGGTTGTTTTTATTAGTGATTTGTATAATTGCCGATTCCAGTAAATTTCTTGAAACATAATCATTAGATCTAGCAATTACCGAGGTATCACCCCAATTAATACAATGAGATTTTTCACTCAAATGGGTATGCAGTGCATTTGAAGTCTGGGCTGTTCTAACTGAATACATACGTTGCTTAATACGTACACATAAATTTTTACTTGACTGACCAACGTAAAACGAAGGGCAATCCTTACAAGGAATTTTGTAAATGATGTTGTTATTTGTTACGGGACTATTCTTAATTAGCATGTCTTTAATGGTATTGTTATAAGAGAACACTACATTAACATTAAACGATTTAAATATTGATTTTATGGTTTCAAATCCATGAAAATAAGGTAAGCTAAGTACATTTTTAGGCATTTCTTTTTCATTAATAGCAACATTATAAAACTTTTTGTGAGCTTTTTGATAACATAAGTCAATTAAATGAGGTGGGTAGCAGAGATCGTTTCCTATCTTTCTTATGTATTCTATTTCTTGGTCCAGATATTGTGGACTCGTGATACGCAAAGCGCGTAGGAACATAGAAGAAAAAATTGAAATTTTAATATTAAGATGGTGGCCAGAATAAAAATGTACATATGTTAAATTATTTGTGGGTTTTCTATAAATACTGAATTTGCATTGGAAAGATTCTCTATGTATTAATACATCTAGGAAAGGGATGACATTGTTATTTTCAATTTCAACAGTGAATTTTATGGATGGCACTAAATTATTCAATTTAGACAGTAAATCATTTACATCGACATATCAGTACCATTTTAAGGGGATAAGTGTGATATTCGGGAGGTGTTGTCTCAAAAAATTCCATATATAAGTTTGAATGGAGAGGTGATAAAGGGTTACCCATGGCCATACCAAATATTTGTTGGCAATATTCTCCATTAAAAATAAATCTGCAATCACAAATACATAACTTAATTAAGGAAATTATGTGACAAACGGACATAGGCAAATTTATTTTTAATGGAGAATATTACCAACAAATATTTGGTATGGCCATGGGTAACCCTTTATCACCTCTCCTTTCAAACTTATATATGGAATTTTTTTAGAGACAACACCTCCCGAATATCACACTTATCCCCTTAACAAATAACAACATCATTTACAAAATTCCTTGTAAGGATTGCCCTTCGTTTTACGTTGGTCAGTCAAGTAAAAATTTATGTGTACGTATTAAGCAACATATGTATTCAGTTAGAACAGCCCAGACTTCAAATACACTGTTTATCCATTTGAGTGAAAAATCTCATTGTATTAATTGGGGTGATACCTCGGTAATTGCTAGATCTAATGATTATGTTTCAAGAAATTTACTGGAATCGGCAATTATACAAATCACTAATAAAAACAACCTAAATCTTAGTCTGGGAATGTACCATTTGGACCCATATATTTGTAAGATGTTTATGAAGGACCTTAAAATAAATGAACAACTAATAAATTAGTCCCACATGAATATAGTTACTATTTCTTTCTCTCTCTCTCTCTCTCTCTCTCTCTCTCTCTCTCTCTCTCTCTCTCTCTCTCTCTCTCTCGTTCGATATTCTCTCTCCCTCTTTCTCTTGCTTGATATATATATATTTATATTTTCTTTCGTCTTTTCATTAATAATAATTTTGGGGGGAAAATTTTTGTAAAAATTCATGATATTAAATGGTATATGCTCCCGTGTTTTTTCAAAATGTACTGTTTTCTGGAAGAATCACTTGTTTACTGCGTGTATCCTTCAAGGTGTGGCTAGCCTCAGGCGGCTCCTCCTTTCTGTAGAGTGAAAATCGCCCTTATGGCTAATCTTGTAGTGACAGTTTGTATATTAAGCCTTCTTTTGACTATGTTGTTCTCTGTAAAATCAGTTTGCCTCGGTAAAGGGTCCGAACAGGACCGAAAGTACTTGGCTATCTCGCTTTTTCATTTTTTTCCTTCGTTTTATATACTTCGTGATCAAGTTATTCATATACACACACACACACACACACACACACACATATATATATATATATATATATATATATATATATATATATATATACATATTATCCAATATCATATATATATATATAATATTATATATATATATATATATATATATATATATATATATATATCTATATATATATATATATAATTTCTGCACAGGAAACTTCTTTCCAAGCAACCTCACCAGCCTTAATAATTTTAATGTAGAAGTATAAAAATAAAACTAATCTCTCTCTCTCTCTCTCTCTCTGGGTAATACATTAATCCTTCCCTCTGGTCAAAGTGACTGCCGAAAAACCCGTTCCCAGGCACACCCCTCAAGGATGATAATCTTTGCCAGTGTCCGGCAGTCCTGCTTTGGAAGATGACCTCACCACCACTCGACCTGCCGACTCCAGTGCCACCTATGCCAATACTCAAATACCTCTGGAGGTTATATAAGGGCTACGGACCGGCAGGTTCACTCTCAAAAAGCAGCAGGACGAATAAGTTCTCGGAAGTGCCCTTAGCACTTGCCATCTTTCCCTTCTTTGCCCGCCCCTTGCACCCCCAACAAGTGCTTGTCTTCGAGCCAATATGCTTCTGTAGGGCCTTCCCTTCCATGTTCCTCCCTCCATTACCGACGCCCTATCGGAAGAGAACAGTGTCATCCTGACGAAGATCGGCCGTGACTGTGGAACCAAATCTGGCTCTGTCACATGTGTAGTGGCCTTATGCCACCCCTATCTACCCATCTGCGATGTTCCCTCTGTATAGACATCATCGACGTAGAATATTTATTCTGTGCATGATTCAGTCATTTAGCAGGACTATATTATTCTCTGCCCAGTAATTCAATTTTCTTCTGATCTGTTTGTTTTACGTAAATATGATTAAGTGAACCCTCTGTGTTTGCTTAGTTTTACCTCATTTCAAGAAAGTCCTAAGCCACTGGTTTTCCTTTGATTGATTTTCTATGGATCTGCTTTAGACAATCTTACACGTCAGTTTTAACCACAGGTAGTTTCTTTGTAATTATAATGAAATCCATATGATCATCCATTGCGCCCAGAATTCCAGTAAGTATCTTGAGTAATTCCATAGCATTGATGAACCTTCCCGAGTATCTTGCAAGTTGTAATTCGCAGCTATCAGCTGAATAGCAATTGCTAAAGTTAGTTGCAAGCTTAGAGACGATCCTAGTATTTTTTCTCTCTCACAAGCACATGAGAAGAGCCAGAGTTCCACAGCATAAGTACGAGTGTTAATATATTTTGTTTGGTTTTATGCTAGGTGCGAAAAGTGACTGCAAATTAGTGTTAGGTATTGATAGACCACGTGCATGCCAGGTAAAAGCTTCACTGACGTTCCTGGATTTGAATGTCTTCTTGGGTTCGCACCCGGGACCAGGCAAATCTATTATCGTGAAAAAATTCCCTTTCGGTTAAGCATATATGAAAATATATTAATTCCAAGGTAGAGCGAATTAGATATTAAAGGACATTGGAGCTCGATGTATGTATATGAATCACGGTAATGTGAAATGACTTATATAAATGCTACGTGTTTTCAAAAGCACTACGACGCTACCGGAGTCGAGGTGGGTTGATGTTGTCTCCAAACCAACGAATTACCTGAGCGCGAAAGGTATTTGAGGGTGAAAGACGACATAAACTTATAGCCTCTCGCGGTGGTGGGGTAGGTAAAAGCTTCACTGACGTTCCTGGATTTGAATGTCTTCTTGGATTCGCGCCCGGGACCAGGCAAATCTAATATCGTGAAAAAAATTTCCCTTCAGTTAAGCATATATGAAAATATATTAATTCCAAGGTAGAGCGAATTAAATATTAAAGGACATTGTAGCTCGATGTATGTATATGAATCACGGTAATATGAAACGACTTATATAAATGCTACGTGTTGTCAAAATCACTACGACGCTACCGGAGTCGAGGTGGGTTGATGTTGTCCCCAAACCAACGAATTACCTGAGCACAAAAGGTATTTGAGGGTGAGAGACGACATAAACTTATAGCCTCTCGCGGTGGTAGGGTAGGTAAAAGCTTCACTGACTTTCCTGGATATGAATGTCTTCTTGGATTCGCGCCCGGGACCAGGCAAATCTATTATCGTGAAAAAAATTCCCCTTCGGTTAAGCATATATGAAAATATATTAATTCCGAGGTAGAGTGAATTAGATATTAAAGGACATTGTAGCTCGATGTATGTATATGAATCACGGTAATGTGAAATGACTTATATAAATGCTACGTGTTGATAAAAGCACTACAACGCTACCGGAGTCGAGGTGGGTTGATGTTGTCTCCAAACCAACGAATTACCTGAGCGCGAAAGGTATTCGAGGGTGAGAGACGACATAAACTTATAGCCTCTCGCGGTGGTGGGGTAGGTAAAAGCTTCACTGACTTTCCTGGATATGAATGTCTTCTTGGATTCGCGCCCGGGACCAGGCAAGTCTATTATCGTGAAAAAAATTCCCCTTCGGTTAAGCATATATGAAAATATATTAATTCCGAGGTAGAGCGAATTAGGTATTAAAGGACATTGTAGCTCGATGTATGTATATGAATCACGGTAATGTGAAATGACTTATATAAATGCTACGTGTTGATAAAAGCATTACGACACTACCGGAGTCGAGGTGGGTTGATGTTGTCTCCAAACCAACGAATTACCTGAGCGCGAAAGGTATTTGAGGGTGAGAAACGTCATAAACTTATAGCCTCTCGCGGTGGTGGGGTAGGCAAAAGCTTCACTGACGTTCCTGGATTTGAATGTCTTCTTGGGTTCGTGCCCAGGACCAGGCAAATCTATTATCGTGAAAAAAATTCCCCTTCGGTTAAGCATATATGAAAATATATTAATTCCGAGGTAGAGCGAATTAGGGTATTAAAGGACATTGTTTTAGCCTCGATTTGAATGTATAAAATCACGGTAATGTGAAAATGACTATATAAATGCTACGTGTTGTTAAAAGCACTATAACGCTACCCGAGTAGAGGTGGGTTGATGTTGTCTCCAAACCAATGAATTACCTGAGCGCGAAAGGTATTCGAGGGTGAGAGACGACATAAACTTATAGCCTCTCGCGGTGGTGGGGTAGGTAAAAGCTTCACTGACGTTCCTGGATTTGAATGTCTTCTTGGGTTCGCGCCCGGGACCAGGCAAATCTATTATCGTGAAAAAAAAAAAAATCCCCTTCGGTTAAGCATATGTGAAAATATATTAATTCCGAGGTTGAGCGAATTTGATATTAAAGGACATTGTAGCTCGATGTATATATATATATATATATATATATATATATATATATATATATATATATATATATATATATATATATATATATATATATATATATATATATATATATATATATATATATATATATATATATATATATATATATATATATATATATATATATATATATATAGGTAGATAGATAGATAGTTATATATATATATATATATATATACATATATATATATATATATATATATATATATATATATATATATATATATATATATATATATATATATATATATATATATATATATATCAAATGGAGGTGCGAAGGTATGGTAACGTACGAACATTTTGGTGATGTTCAGACGTTTTGCAGTTGGGAAGTATGTTTGTTAAATGAACACCCAGGTCAACATTATTTAGGGTGATCTGGCACATTCTCAGCATTAATCAACGCCTGGCGTACGATCACCTTTAATTTAGTGGGCCATTAGTGACACGTGTCCAAGATTGGAAGTTTCCAGTGCAGCGGGATCGGAAGGCATGGAAGCTTTTGGTCCGGTGTGAATTGGATTTTTGGGAGTGTCAAAGGGAAGTATACATCAGTGTGTGTGTGTTACCAAAAGACTAAGTGTAAAGGCCCTAGTGGAAAAGTGGCCATTCTTTGGTGAGAGTCCACTCTACAAGGATGCGTTGGAACATTGGAAATCAGAATTCCCTGTTGCTGAAGAATGAGTAGGAACTTGGTAAATAACTAATCTTTATGACTTTGCAATATATGTAGGTCTGATTGCTTTGCAATAATTAATGCTTGGCTTTATTTAATATTTTTATTGAGTATTTTATGCACTATGTAAAGGGTAAACTGTGATCTAAAAGAAATTTTTCTGTCCCTTGCAGATGTTTCAAATAAGGTTTCCACCTTATAGCTCCTTGTGGGAATGAAATTGGGATCCGAAGTGATTATTTTTTTTTTTATGTCAGTCACATTCTCGTAACTTATGTGGTGGATTTTGAATTTGCTTTGTGGGAAGAGGGAGTTACCCTGCATATTATGATTTCTTGCAACAGTTTAGTTTGCCTTGGGTAATAACATAATTAGAATTAATCATCCGTCATGCGTGCTTTTTCATCTACTTGCCTTTTTGTTAGACTTGCATAATAAATGTTTATTTTTGCTATTCCGGGCTTTGATTCACACACACTTAGGTTAAGAGGGTTTCAGTAAAGTTGAAAATGTGAGGGGGGGGGTGGGTAGAGATCGCTGCTGGAGGGATCTTTGTTCAAAGTCACCAACCGTTGCAGGTAAGCATATCCTTCCCATTTATGAGGGGGTGTGGAGATAATAGTTATCAGATAACCTGATAACATGTGTGTATGTTTGTGTATACAAGGACTGGCTTATTTACCATGTAGAACCTGATCCACTCTTATTTTGATGACTAACTCCTAATAAGGTTAAGTGATTTGCATAAAATTAACCTATGATCGCCGAAACACTGTTGAAGGACTATTTCACTTCTAGTTCATCTTGCTGATGCAATTTATTTCTAGAGGACTCATCTACTTCTAGAGAACTTAGCATTTGTTCTGAGGGGACCGATCCGTTCCCAGGAGATTGATATTTTCTTACTGATCTGATAAATGCATTTGTGATTGATATATTGCTAAGGGATTTATCTCAGCTATCTACACCACTGCTCCATTTTAAATGAAAGGTATTTGTGGATCCGTTACTTGATGCCCTTTCCCTTCAAGAGGAGGAATCCTTCTTGCAGGTCTAATTATCTAAATTGTCAGGAGGAGATTGGTCATTCTTGGAGGACTCTTTCTTCCTTCAGGTGGTACCTTTTTAATCTGTCCCACAGATCTTTCCTACCTCACCCTCCACAACAACAACTAAACATACTCCCTATTGCTGTTGTTTTGGATTAGGCTGGTAGCTTGTAAAACAATACTCCCAGAAATTTACGTGTTCTGACTTGCCATGACAAAAGGAGAGTACTGACCAGTAGATGACCGGACATGAGGACGGAAAACTGGTGGCAGTTAACTTGATTGACGCAAGAATCGATTGGCTGCTGAAGCTGACGTCTACTTGTATCAGCCAAAGAAAGCTTTCGAGCACTGCAATCTTTCTGCATCCTTCGGCTGGCCATTCGTTTTAGATTTGGTCTGAAGATCTCATCGGAGTCGACAGAGCTTTAGTATGTGTGCCCTTGACACTCACATTACGCTCGCATCTTGACAAATGGGAAGTTTTGTTCTTAGCAGCCAAGCAGTCAGCAGGTATGGCGCAAGTTCTCTAACGAAAAACGACCTCTATGCCATCACTTTTTTGGCCTGTAGTAACGCTCATATCAAACTTGAAAACAAAGACAGATGAAGTAAGGAACATTGGATGAAAGATTGTCTACTTAAAAAAGGAACTTTTTTTCGAATTCAAATTCACTGTAAAAAAAAAAATGGTATCCTGATGATTGACATAATTATCTCTATATGGAGACTTCTTGTTAATTACATAGTGAAGTAACAACCTCTATATAAAAGCAAGACATCCTTTAGAAATAAAAATCAGATAAAATACCGGAAAATGGTTTTATAATTGTGCCGATGATCAGGATTTAATTCAGTTTCCGCCAGTAAATCTGAATGCGAGAATCGAAAAAAAACTCCATGCATATTGTTAATCTTTTGGGGACTATTTGCTCAGTGGCATTAAGGCATTTTCCTTTCAATTTTCAGCCAGAGTTCTGTTAGCCTTCCTTTTCAAGTCGCTGTCGGAATACATTTTGCTCTTAACATTTCATGTGAACGAATTACCCTTATCAAATTCTATGAATTCAACCCAAAAGCGTTTTTCAGTCCAAATATCAAATATTTTCGGCTTTTATTTTACATGACAAAGCATTTAAATGTGATCGAGGTTACTAAGCACACCCGTGAGAAACTACCAGTCCCATTGAAAATCAGGTTAAAAGAATACGCTAATTTTAACCTTCAATAAAAATTAAAACTACTGAGTCTAGAGTGTGGTGAAACTAAACTGAATTTTAGGGCCACATTCGGTACGATTTGCTTCAACCTTAAGCCCTCCTGCACTAGCTTTGAATGAGACCAAGTTACAGTGCTGAGGAGTTTAGTAACTTACTTAAAGTCAAGAAACCTTGCATTTTTTTTTTCAACAAAAGTGCAGTTAAGAAACAATCAACTGTATTTCCTGCACCAATTCTTTTTGGGTGATGCCACACGGGTTCACAAAGACGCATTAAAAGGTTTAATACATATAATTAATATTTAAAGAACAGAACAATTATTCAAATTACGTTAAGAAGCAAGAGAACTAACACATTACTGCAATAATTATTAACAAAACGTTACGTTACTTCGATAGAAATAAAACTTAAATGGCAAACAGGATCTCAGAATATCCTAATGAAGAAGTTACTGCAATGGCGACGACGATTCAAGAGGTGATGTGGCTGGATCTTACAAGAATATCTTCTTTTACTTGCCTTCGTGGAGTCAGATGCTAGAATCAGAGAGCTTCACCTTTCCACCCTAGAAGAAAACTCGGGAGGAGTATATTGCATAACACAGTTGTCACATATACAAAATTACAGGGTTACGTAACAAACATCAATTTAAAAACAAACATCAAGTGCTTTAATCGTAACCCAACATACACAAAAAAGGGATTTCGTCCAGAAGGCAAGCATAAATTACTGGCATGTGCCCTTACAATAAGAAAATAATATATATAGTCTCCACAGGAAGAAGTTTGACAACACTGTAATTATACGTCATCTAATTATATAGAGATGGACAAAATATGCAAAAAAAGTGGTTTATTACTTTTAATATCAATACTAATTTATACCAACTCATTGCTATAGTTAATATAATAAAACTACTTCTGTGGAGCAAAATAATCATATAACGTATTTCCATAGAAACTGGGAAATTTTATTCAAAACAAGTACTCATAAAAAACTAAGAAATTTTATTCAAGGGGAATAAATGGCAATTTTTGACATGAGGGTTGCAATTTGGTATGCTTGACTGGAGGGTGGATGATCAACATACTAATTTGCATCCCTCGCCTTAGTAGTTTTTAAGATCTGAGGTCAGACAGAAAAAGTGCGGACGGACAGACAAAACCATCCCAACAGATTTATTTTACAGAAAACCCACCAAAACTAACGGGTTAATATAACAATTTGGGCGTAAAATCTGATTAAAGGATAAATGCTACCACTCGCACAGTAGATGAATTTGTTATCGTTTTCTTTTATCTTGTGCTGATAATTATTTGTTCGTAAGCGAGCAATTCACGCCAATACAAGAATAAAATATCATCAGGATCTGTTGCTGAATCTTTCCTATTCCATTGTGTGACAACTGATGACGCATTGACCCGCTTACTTTTAATCAATCGTACCCTTATATCGTAGCTGCATGAAAGAGCTCAGTTATGAGTCCGTTCCCACGGTACAGCCACGGCGGTGAACCTGTTGCCATCAGGTGCTTGGTGACCATTAGCATTCAGTCAAATAATGGAGATTTAATTGCCCTCTCTTTGTCCTCGAGTTTCATTGCAGTTTCTTCACGAGTTTTGAAGCGAATTGGAGCCTTCCGCTCATTTAATGGCCTCGGCGAAACGATAAGACAAATTAATATGCAAGACTAAATATAGACAGGGCAATCTCGGCAGTGCTTCCGTGTAGCAGGGTACATAAGAGAATCCACAAACTTGTTACTGTTATTATCGCAATGCGTTTAAATTACTATAAAAAAAAATCTAATAGCCAGTCTAACTTAAAATAATATCCTTCGGATGCAGGTCCACTTTCCCCCATTTCTTTATTGCTCTTTCTCTAACCCATAATCCATACAGTACTATGTTTGCCTGTATAATCCAGTGATATATAAATATATATATATATATATATATATATATATATATATATATATATATATATATGTGTGTGTGTGTGTGTGTGTGTGTGTGTGTGTGTGTGTGTGTGCATAAAACCCAAGCCACTTTTTTCATTTCATTTTAACCCATATAATCGGTTATGTAGTTGGTTTCATTAAAGTTGGTTTCAAGAGCGTTGCTGATTTTCAGTAACTACTTCTGTAGCTTTTGCTTCTTGACTTCATATGTCTATGTTTATAAGCATTTATTTGTATGGGCGTGTTATTCACTAAACAGGGTGTCGTGAGCATATCGATTACAAATAATAACACCCACTAAGATCATTTGCATTAGGAGGTTCACTAAGTGCTCATACGTTCCCTCACGCACAAATTGACACAATATTGATGCCTTCCTACATTCCAGACAAAAGCCGAAAGATTATCAGAAAGTGAATTTTGTATTTGGACTTTTTCATCAACATTTACACCTGAGGGGATCTCACAGAGATCATCAAATCTGTGCAGTATACCGAATTATTGTAATTAACCTTGCTATTAACGAAGGAACTTGCTGTGAAATATGTGATACACGGTTCCAATACAGATGTTCAGGCATTGAGGACAAATATACACCCAAACTTCGGAGTGACAACAATTGCAAGAGGCCTGAACAAAGAACACACACAAAACTCATTGAAGAATTAACTTGGAGAAATATAAAGCAAACAGAGATATGAGCAAAGTTGATTTAGGATTTGACTCAGAAAACAAGTGACGTGATGATCAACATAGGAAAACTTATGCTGGATCACTTAAGATAAAAAACAAAAGTACTTCTGATCAAATCTACAAACGAAGAGACCACAGCAGCAAATGAAAAGTGCTAATTATGAATAAAATAACGGCGCCTGTTGAACAGGTTAAAACGTCAATAGACGAACACTTATTTGTTAGACTTCAAGACTGGAAACCCAGAAAAGGCAAAACAGGAGATTCAGGAAATCAGCAATATATCAGCGATGGATGAATTTGAGAGAAAACAAAAACGGAGGTGGAATGGAAATCTTTGTCAAAAAAAGTATACAAAATGTCTATCATGAACCAAAATGTGTTCAGTACATTTGAATTCATTGACACCAAAATTACACATAAATAAACACATACAAAATTCATAATAGTTAAACCACCAAGCACAAATACGACATCGTTCCTAGACGAATTCAGTGACCACCTCGACTCGTTAGCTAACAGAAATATACTGATCTACTTACATCTATGTAATAACGATGATAAATATGTCAAAGAATTTACAGAGTTACTTGAAAGCCACGACCTTGTAAACGCTGTGACAAAACCTATATCATTACTGAACCATACCATCGACCTGGTGATACAAAACAAAAACAACGAGGTTATGAGTGATATGCAAGTCGAACCTGAATGCGTGATATCTCCATACATTAGTTAGTTCAGTTAAGTATAAATATTTGGAAAGGCCTTACGCTGAAAAAAAAAAAAAAAAAAACCATCACCTACAGAAACAAAGCCAACTTTAAAGCTGATGAATTTATTGTCGAAAACATAAAGAAAATCAGAGAAAGTAACAAGCCAAGAGTGCAGGTGTAATTTGAGCAATACCTTGACAGGCGACCGAGTATTTATAAGCTGTTTTACAGTCATGGGCGGATTTAAGGTGGTGTGGAGAGGAGGGGGGGGGGGGGGGGGGGGGACCTGGTCACGTGGCGCTCCCTGCCGCCACACCCCCTCCCCTTGGATGTGAAAAACAGAACATTGTTTTCTTTCAATAGAACATTATTAGTCGCAAAAATTTACTAAGTTAATGATTATTTCAACAACAACAAAAACAATAACAACAACTACCATTGTGTATGTGTATGTGTGTGTGTGTATACATATAGAAGTAAATATTGAATTAGGTGTAAAGTATGTGTGTACATGTCACACACACACACAAACACACACACACACGCACATATATATATATATATATATATATATATATATATATATATATATATATATATATATATATATATATATATATATATATATATATATATATATATATATATATATAAGTCTGGAAAAAGACCCCATTTCGGCTCACACGCGATAAACCCCATAAACTTGCTTCATGTAGTACGTTGACCATTAACGACCCCACGAGAAAACCACCAAATAGTTCACTCTAGTTCAGAAAAGAACCCCAAAATAGCTCATGAAGAGGAGAACAGTGGCTTTGCTCGACCCCTCTGAAGATACACAAGCCCAGGCTCAAGATATTCTCTACGGATGAAAAAACCACCATTTCACGACCCCTAGAAAATACCCAACCCCATTTCGGCTCAATGACCCCTTGAAAATACCTAACCCCAATTTGGCTCAAGATATTCTCTACGGATGAAAAATACCACCATTTCACAACCCCTTGAAAATACCCAACCCCATTTTGACTCAAGATATACTATATGGATGCAAAAACCACCATTTCACATAAATATGAATATGAGTGAAAAAATTCTAAGCCCCTTGACCAAACCTAACCTAACCTAACCCACGTGAAATACTTAACCCCATTCTGTCTCAAATTATACCCTTCAGACGAAAAACCGCCATTTCACATAAATATGATATGAGGGAAAAAATTCTAAGTCCCTTAACCTAACCTAACATGAGCATATGAAAAATATGAATATGAGGAAAAAATTCTAATTTCGCTCATCTTGGTCTTATATGAAGGCTGCATGAATTTTTACCTTCAATAAACTTAATGCCCTCCCCCTTCTGATTTGTCACACCAATGGAAATGTGATCTACCACATTTGTATTTAAAGGTTTATAAACTGCATTATGCAAACCTCTACTCTGTCCACATTCCAACGTGAAATAGTCCAATTTATTTACCGTTTTATCACCCAGCGATGAGGGTTGAATAATGTTGGAATATAAGTAAACGTAATTGATACTGTGATCATCAAGATAGGGAGTTTTGGAGCTATGATTTCTCAACACCCCCACACCATAAATCATGTATTGCACTCCTCTGTTAAACCCCAATAAACGTGCACTAAACTTTACAACAAATGAAACAACTCCTTCTACTTTCGCAACCTCAGCATTCAAGTATGTTCAAATAACCCATCCCTACGCATAACACCCCGAATGTATGCACCGTAAAATGTTTCCAGTTGTTCTGTATTGTCTGTATTGAGTGCTTTTAGTCAATCTATTCATATCCCCCGCTAATAAGCCAACAGCGGGAACATACTTGAAAGCATATGAGCAAGTTGTCGAACTCTGATTAAAGGTGACTTTAAACTGAAGTGTGAAATCTTCATCTTCTGGTGTGATGGCATAATATTCGTTCGGGAGTGTAACCCCTATGACACCTAATGCATATTCTACATCTTTTGATGGAGTTATGGGAGTGGCCAACCTGTTTACAAATTAAAACGTTCGGTTTTCGGGAAATTAATCTAGGCACACCCCACTATTCACATATACGATGTGATCACTACACATGCTGAACGCACAATGCTGGTAATACACATTATTGAGGTTGTATATACCACACAGCTTAGAAGGGATGAATAAAAATTATACAAAAATTAATTGTATTTATTATACAAAATAATGGAACATACATACATACACATGTACATATACAGGTTGGCAAACATTTTTTTTTTCTTTTACATAAGAGAGTCACACAGCTACGCTTAGTTCAACCCCAAGGCTTAATTTCTCCATGTTCATCACTTCCAAATGTCTCAATTTGGAAAATGAATCCTTCAACCGCACATCTCCCGAACACTTCTCTTCCATGAAGGATAAAACTGACTCCTTGACAACTATACATGTGAACTTTCCGTGGCGTTTCATCTCCTTGCCAAAGGAGATAATCACAGGTAGGTATTGGTTTAACCAGACACAGTTCATGTGACCGCTTTGTCCAATCCCTGCGGGGAATAGGACATATTTCGCATCTTCAAACAATACTTTTTTAATTTAATTTTTAAACTCTTCAACATTGAATAGAAGTAATTGTATCTCATTTCTCTCGTATCGTTCCGCAACCTTTCCACATGGTCTTCATCCTTAGAATACATTATACTCAATATGGCGAATTCATTGCCTTCCACGGCACACCAATTCCATATTGGGTTAACATGAAGATGATGGGAAGGTCGGGTTCTTCAGCATCAAACATATTCTCTCCCTTGGGTGCTGTCAGAATGGCGGTACCTTCTCTCCCATGGTGATGGAGTGAAGCGTAACTAGTCCCAGCTCTGTTGTAACAGTGACCCATGATGTCAGCATAAGGGTAAACCCTCACAATGTCTTCAACTAATCCATAATTTTGACATGTTATGCAGTTAGTGGCTACAACCAGGCATACTCCTTCTTGAACTTGGTCTCGGATAAACTCCCCAAAACCAGCTTGCAGGGTGAAAAAGCCATCTCAAACAGTAAATGGGAGTGTGTACATCAACACTCGGTGAGCCTAAATACGCTAACGCACTCTTAAACTTGCTGGGGTTTCCACGTCCTCTCCTCCCCATCGCCATGATTCATATTAAGCTCCACCCCCTTCAAAACTTTATCGTGCCCGCATGATTGAACAGGTTCATCTCTGATAATTTTGCGATATGCCAATACAACTGCTCCTTTCGAAAGTTTATCACACCCACAGGAATGAACGGGTCCACCTCTATAATTTCGTGATTCATCAATATGGCAGCCAAGCATCCCCCTTTTTATTTGCTACCCTGTTCTTCATTTTTCTGCTACCTCCTTTCTTAACCGAATTGTGCCATGGTGCTATCTGTCTTTTTATAGTGATATTTCTCACCATCCATTTACTAATACCTCCATTTTCGATTAAGTAATAATAACTGGGTATGTTGCTATCATCCGTCATCCTATTAGGTTGAAATTCTCTAGCCACATCTAAAATGTTGTATCCAGTAAGCGGGTGGGACAGGTCTCCTTCTTCATTCCATTCAAATGTGCCTGAATTTTGCAGATGATTAACTAAGGCTGTTACATATGGTATCAGATGATTTTGAACAATATAAGAATAACACTATTCAGGTCAGGATTTACTCTTTTGCGGGTAACTTCGTGGTTGAGCACATTCAAAATTAGTGGTTCTCCATTTCTTCTTCTTCGCACGGTCATCCCCAACGCAGGGTAAAGGAGGTGGAGGTGTAAATTTAGCATTCATGGGAAAATTTGCGCTCCTCTGCACGTTTGTATGTTTGTTTGTATGGTGCTTTTACGTTGCATGGAACCACTGGTTATTCAGCAACGGGACCAACGGCTTTACGTGACTTCCGAACCATGTCGAGAGTGAACTTCTATCACCAGAAATACACATCTCTTACTCCTCAATGGAATGGCCAAGAATCGAACCCGCGACCACCGAGGTGGGACGCTAATACCATACCAACCACGCTGCTGAGGCGCTTAAGATGAATTTATGCATCACCCGCACCTGTGTTTACCCTACCTACCCCACTGCAGTCTTCACCACCTGCATTGATGCTGTTAACATTATTATTACTATTATTATTGTAGTCGCTATTGACGTCATGGTTATTAACAATGTTGTTGTTATTGCCGGTGCTGTTACCACAAGTTTCCTGACCTTTTGTTAATCTCTCATACATGGTGGCCGGTATAACGTAGAACTCCTTCATATTTTTTCATTTTCTTATTTAAAAAGACTTTCTATCAAACTGGCTGTGAAAGAAAGTAATACGGATAGAATAGCGCCCGCTTTGCGACTCTTCAATATGTTTTTCTTCCCTGCTAATGTTTTTGTTTTCAAGGATACTTGATGGATTTCCCTCTTACACCTTCTGAGCTTTTTAATGAGGGTTGTTTCTCTGGTCAGATTACCGTAAAGAAAATTTCCAAATATTTCGGATATGGTAGCAATAAACGCTCTGTTTAATGTGGGAATTACTCTACTCCTCTTGGAGGGGGACAAACGGAGATGAATAAAATAAAATCTTTGTTTTTACGTATTAAAGCTTCCTTTTTACAACTCATGTCTGCACAATTTGGGATTCGTCGACCCATGAATTAAATTGAGCAGGATAACCCTTCCAATTAACATAATATTGCGTTCTTTTGCCTCTCCTCCTACTCCCTAAGATGGCAATGTCCTAGGTTTCAGGCAATTCGGTAGGTATTAATTCTTCTTTGTAGAATGTACCTTTTATTTCTTCTCCCGCTAAATCTTCTAAGATGTAAACTGTAGGATTTTGCAAAGTAATGAGCTTCTTGATTTTAAACATTTCAAGAGTGTTTTGAACTGTGTATCCTCTCCTGAAAGCAGCGTTCCGGTTTTTGTTAGCTATGCATACAGTGTCTCCAATGTTCAAGGTTAAACTGTTGCAGCCCGTTGTTGGAAAGGTGTTTTTATACATTCTCAAGAACTGACTTTTAATGTCCACTTTAGTCTTCATCGCATACACCTCCTTGGGCGTCTGCCCATTCCCTAAACTTCTGTGCGGTGAGTTGTTATAGCTTTCGACTATGTCCTGCAGAACGTCAATATATTTCAATGTGTTCTTGTGTGTAAGGTATCTGTATATTCGGTTTTTAATGGTTCTTATTACCCTTTCAGCTATAGAAACTTTAATTTCCCGCGAGTAGACGCTATATAACAACATGTTCCTACTTTTTAGATATTTCCTCACATGTTTGTTATAATATTCCCTACCTTCATTGCTGTTCAGACGGGACAGTCCTAAAAAATCACTAGATTCTAGAAGCACTTTCAGAGCATTGCACACTGTGACACCGTTTTTTTTTTTTTCAGAGGGAGGACGTGTAAATACCTTGAAAATTGGTTGATGAAGAATAGCAGATATTTATAACCTTCATTGTGTGGAGCAAGTTTTGACATGTTGGCCAGATCCGGGCTGGCCACAGCTCGAGGTTTGGAAGATATGATTTTTCTCCTAAGGAAATGCTTGCGTGTGGTTTGATGTAGGGTGTATGATGGCTGGCCCCGTAAAAAGCCCGTGACATCCATTTTAGTTGTGTCTGTCCACATTCTTTGCTGCTTTGAGTAGCGGATTCACACTGCTAAAACAGCTAGGTTGTATTACATGCACATATAAATTCCTGGGCAGTTGGAACTATTCTTCAGTCATATTTGTATGCGATTTGGTATTCGGTCTCTCCGAAGATATATGTTCTGAGCTGTAACAGTCCGGGTGTTGATGGAGTGAAGTCCACTAATAGATAACTGTACCGGTTATGTGTTAAAGCTCTTTTGTATATGTCCAAAACCTCTGCACCCCTTTGCCGGCCAAGCAACTGTCTACACAAAGTTTCAATCTGTCCAATGTCACCGTTCTTCATGAGCGATGTAATGGGAGCAATTGAGACTGATGTTCGTGCTGAATTTATCCAAGTGAAACATGTTCTGGGTTATGAAAATCACCAATATGCCCGAATGCCGTCCTGCAGTGAATGCCTGGGTGATGAATTTATTGTCACTGGCTTCAAGAAAACAGTCATCCAGTACAAACACGTAATAGACCTTTTCCATCCTCCATTCCTCTTTCGCTGTAATCGAATGGGTTTAGTATCTCTTTGGATACTTTGAATTTAGCACTTATGGTGTGATGTCTTTCCAGAGGGTGTTCACACACCCCACAATATAAAATACAGTGAAAGTTGGCCTCATACATTTCAATTATGTTCTGACACAGGATCGATTTTCCGCTGTTGCTGAAACCTGCTATGATAATTCGTGCAGAAACGACAAAAAGGTTTAAGATTTCTTCCTGGAAGGGACCCATTTCCATGGTTGCAGTTAATACGCTACTGAGCAGATGCAACGTTTAGCTGAGCGTTATATACAGGTGAGGGTTGTAGAGAAATGAATTTGATTGTGCAATGTATTTATTCATCATAATTTTTTATAATCAGGTGAGGGTTGTAGAGAAACGAATTTGATTGTGCATTGATTTTATGCGTTATAATTTTTTACATACATTCACAATAATTCAACCTATAAATTCATACATAAATTTATATATACAGGCACACATTTTAGTATGTGACACATCTACACAAACCGAGCCAATTTTTCTTAGCAGTGGGGAGGAAGCATCAACTTCGCCCAAGAATTTGTGAGAACAGTTATCGGACACTGCTGCTGCTGCTGCTTAACCTCCAATTTGCTGTCCACTCTGCGTCTTTTGGAACAATCTTTTATCTTGGGGAAGCAGTGTGAAGGAGTGTGAGGGTTGAAAGTCATAAGGTTGGGCGGAGGCTTTGGATGTGCTTGCCACGGCCGGTGGCAATGACGGCAGTGGGGTTCCCAGGACCTCCTCATCTTCTTTTTAGTCAACTCCTTCCGCTCCCCCGTGCTCGTTCATTCACCGGAATCTGAGAGTGACCGTAGGAGAGGGATTTATAAGGGGTGATGTAATACCTATCTTCTAACGGACATAGAACTACCTTCCTCTGTCGGGTTTGACACATCGCTCCTCCCACCATCTGCAAATTGTGAACTGTGGTGTAAGTGATCTCACTATTCTCAGTTACACCTCGGTATTGGCTATGACTAATAGTCTTTTGGCGACATCTTTAAAGTGTTACACCGACTGTTTTGCGTTTCATATGAATAAACTTTGGATTTTACACCAATGAACTCTCTGATAAGTTTGAAGACTGCTTCAACTTTGACGAGTCCGAGTTCCCCCTTGTGTGTATCATCATACACTTCATGAGTTTTGGGAAAGTTGCTCAAATCCAAATACAGTTTAAGTGCATCATTCAATTCGTGTGTGAGGTTGTCAGTCTCCAGGGAGAAGATGAAACTGTCAGTGTCACTGTACAGGAGCTTAACTCTATCACCATACAGTTTTTGAAGGATGTCATAATGGAATTTGTACATCATGTCCTTAGCCAGGTCCAGTATGCTGAACCCGACATAGATCACGGATTCTGTTGTAACAGTCTCTTTGCAGTGATTCACAATGTATCATTGATTTTTCAACCTTTCAAAGGACTTGTATGTATGTTTAGACACATTTCTAAGTAGTGAGGGTTCATCGGTGGTGACAACTGTCCTGGTGGAATAGTTCAAAGGGTTTTTAATGGTCATGCCAAAAAGACCGTTCATCAAGATTTTGATGGTGTTCCTCTTGTCAGGGTCTGATTCTTTCGCTCTCCTCTCCGCATTCTCTTCGATATATTCTATTAAATAAAATCCTTGTTTGAACTTGCAAACTTTTCTTATGTCGACTTCTAGACCGAGTCTTATTAATGTTTGCAATAGGGGAAGGCAAATTAAGTGGTTTTGCATTGGCAAGTGTGTGCCTACCAGTTTGACATTTTTTTTAGGGAGCTTCACATTAAACTTTTCCATAAGGCTTTTAGTGTAAGGGGATAGATCCTGGAGGGTTACGTTCATGTGATGTATAGCTAGAGGGAACTCATCCGTCCTGAGAGCGACATCATCCCTAAAACTTCTTAGTATCAAGGAGGATGAGATAACTGTGTTCTCCCTGATTGATGAATGTGATATCACTGGTGGTAAACCTCTCTAGTTTGGTTGGGGAGAGCTCCATTATTTCATCCAAAGGCATTTTATATCTGCTCATCACCATAGGATAAAGACTGGTAAAATCGATGTACAGTATATATGATTGTCGGTCACCAGCTTTAAACTGTAGGTATAACTCGGGGTTGTTCACTATGGCATGCCTTTGGACTAGATTGCAGAAACTGCCTCTGACGTCGTTAGCAATCAGTTGGTAAGTTTCCCCATCGGAAATCAGGGGAGGTGCTTCTGCGAAGTGTGGAGAAAAGCGTCTAGTGAGAGGGAGGTAGACGTTAAATAGTAAACGGGGTTCAGTCCAAACTGTGTATAAGCAGCCTTCCTCCAAGCTAAGTAAACATCCCCCAATAATCCCACATCCATGAGAAGGTTTCAAACGGGGTAATCCAGTAAGTTAGAACAGTTTGTAGCATTCCACATTTTGCAGACGTGTTCATATCCTTCACAGAGTATGCTTTCCCCTGTCAGTGAGGAATTGAAACACACTTTGGGAGGGATGCCAGATTTTTGCAAAACCTGTGATGTAGTCGTAAGGGTAGTACTGTTTACCTGTGCTCAAAACTAGTTTGGCGCACTCGTCAGGATATTTAGATAACATCTGGTGTGTGATTTCCAAAGCTCCTTTCTTGATGTGACTCGATGCGAGACTGGAAAGTGATCCTCTGATCATGTGGGCACTGTTCATCAATCTGATGTTGCCAGTTTTAAGCAAATAAAATGTACCTCCATCACGTTTCAAGATTTTGAAGTTATGCTTGGTGGCCATTTCTTTCAAGATGAGTGCTGCATTGTAAGACAAATTGTGTAGTAACACTGGTAAGGCTCTGTCTGCATATTTCAAATTAAATTACACTTCCTGCATAATGCACAAACATAGTTGTCCGTCGGTATGTAGTTCGTGTGATGCTGCACTTTGATAGTGTTATCGGTGAACTTGTGTTGCAACCTTTGCAGTGTGTAGCCTGTTCAAACTGGTGGGTTGTTTCAGAGGTCATGCTGATTTTGTGTGCCACCATCGTCTCACATATCCTGGTCCAGTCTTCGGCTATTTTTACCAGAAAATCGTCGACACAACGTTCACCTACACCTACTCTGTGCATACAGTATTCATTGCTTCTGCCATCAACGATTGCGTAGCAATATGTGTATGCTTTCTGTTTTGACACAACTCTTTGGTCTTCATCCACATCAGGCTGTCTGTTATACGCTTCAAAATCTAAGAAGGCGATGTGCGAGGTTTTCTTCGGTGCTTTTGATTTTTCAAACTGTTTAAATCGGTCGGGTTCTGGGTATAGAACTGTGGTTCGGGTTGAACAACTTAAGGTGTGGGCATCGCGAATGGCGGGGGTATTAAACAAAGTGATAACACATGCCACCTGTGTATTCTCTCCTCGTTGTCTTTACCCCATAGTGGAATGCCTTCATGTAGGCGAACATGTCTTTGATGAGTGCAAGGTGTTCATCCGTAATTTGCAGTAGAGTGACCAGTCGGGGACATGATGTGTTACCCCCCTTTCTAGGGCGATGCACAGTCTATCATTTTTCCCGATGTTTTCCCATGACCAGTTCACACAGTTTGTACACATAGATATTAAGGTTGTTGTCTTTTTCCAGTGTCTTGAAGGAGTCGCTGTTCAGTGGCATGTCAGGTGTGTGTTTAATGCTGATCTGATTTGTCCTTATCCAGTTTTTCACATCCCTGGAGGTTTTTACTTGGTGTGTTGTGGTTTTTCCTGAGTAGCACATATGCTTCTAGCGCTGTAACAACGCAGTTGTACCTGGATTCGATGTTGACGACTTGGCTGCCGCCCCTGACTCCTGCGGATACTCTTTAAAGTTTACTATGTTCACCATTTCTCAACACGAGATGTTGATTTGTACACTGTGTAGCAACATGATGCGCCAACCTGAACCTTTGCTTAAGTTGAGCCTGTCTTCATGGTTACTCGCCATGTATTCAATAGCTTCGTTTAGTGATTCGTACACTGTGTCCACCAATGTTAGCACAGGTGGTGTATTAATGTAAAAAGAACCCGTTTCATGGGTACCACTGCCACCCACCATTCTCT
The DNA here is from genome assembly GCF_015104395.2 of Macrobrachium nipponense. Classification (NCBI taxonomy): domain Eukaryota; kingdom Metazoa; phylum Arthropoda; class Malacostraca; order Decapoda; family Palaemonidae; genus Macrobrachium; species Macrobrachium nipponense. The sequence goes on along the minus strand of NC_061088.1, from coordinate 38,403,741 downwards.
GTCTGATGATGACGCTGCACAGGTATAACATGACAGAATTTATACCCCTCTCCCGGAGTGTTCGCAAGATGTCCTCGGCGAGCTGCGTTCTGTTAATTCTGAGTGCCGTTGTCACATCAATGTGCGTTCCTACTACACTTGAATAGGTGATAGTACTCATAATTCGGTTGGCCTCCTCTCTTCCCTGTTAAGCAGTGTCTGTTGTTGTTTGGCACCTCCTACTTGACAGTGACCTCCTCTCGACAATGTTTCCCTTGCATTTTCCCCATTCAGTAGAGCTGTTACAGCGTTCACGGTGGAACCTGCAAAAAATAGGAATAACAAATAGAGAATTTAATAAAAATAAACTGGTTGTTTTACATGTAAAT
>NC_061088.1:38260873-38400873 GCF_015104395.2 Macrobrachium nipponense | reverse complement strand
CATTCGTCAAAAAACTGCGAAAATGCTAAAATTTGTATAAATTGCTCTGATGTCCATCATGATGATGGATGTAATAGAAAAGCAAAACGTGTAAATTGTCAACTAGAACATAAATCCATTAACAAAAATTGTGAAATATACAAATTTGAACTGTCTGCACCAAATAAAGCCAATGCAGAGCATATAATTATTGGTTTTGCAAAATGACAGGACAACAACCTAGGAGCTATGTTCTCAAGTTCTTCATCTACAACCCTTTCTACCACTAGGGGTGCAGTGGAAGTACTCTCTGATACAGCAGGTGCATCAACTCTTTTGTTTATTTTGTTTGTTTTTGTTTGTATGGTGTTTTTACGTTGCATGGAACCTGTGGTTATTCAGCAACGGGACCAACGGCTTCACGTGCCTTCCGAACCATGTCGAGAGTGAACTTCTATCAACAGAAATACACATCTCTAACACCTCAAAAGGAGGAAAAGCATCAAAAGAGGAGACGTTCTCCCTCATCCTCTCCTCCATCAAATCCAATTAATCTTGCATCACTCAGTAATAGATATGAAGTACTAAGCTCGATGCAAGAACCCCAGCTTGAATTCAAACAATTTGACAGGAAAGGGAAATGAAATGGCGCTAGTAAATTAACAGATAATAACCAAACCTGTCAAGACCAGTCCTTTCCATATCATCTCTTGATTATGCTCATAAACAGAAGAGAGTAAATGAGAGGGCTCCATCCAAAGGGTCTTCCACCAAGCCCAAAAAATAATTTTCACGTCAATACTACAATGGAACTGTAGAGGTCTCAGGACCCGAAGCGAAAAGCTGAAGGTACTACTCCATGACCATAACCCAGGCATTGTGTTTCTCCAGGAAACCAAGCTTGGAAGCACATAGTATAATCCTGGATTAAATTATATCATATGTCATTCTCCGCCATTAATAGGAGATAAAGCCAAGGGAGGTGAAGCAATTATTGCACATAAGTCGTTGCAACACTCCTTGCCATCAATTAACACTCATCTCCAAGCTGTAACAGTAACTTTCATTTTAGACAAGCAGATTAAAGTCTGTCCCATCTACCTTCCTCCTGATTTGGATTTCACTTATAATGATTTTCATTTACTGATCAATCAGCTTCCTACTCCGTTCCTCCTCCTTGGAGATTTTAATGCTCACAACCCCATTTGTGGTGGGAATGTGGCAGACGCAAAGGGTGTTGGAAGGTATTATGGATGGTAATGCTATCACTCTTCTACTTAATAATGGAGCCATGCTGTATCAAAGCATCTACTCCAATACCTACTCAGCTATTGATCTGAGCAGTTGCTCATCTAGTATTTATATTGATTATGAATGGTCAATTAATGCATATCCAAACAGCAGTGACCACTTCCCAATTCATATAAAATTGGTTAAAAATCAGCCTTCTGAGTCGCCTCCTAAATGGAAGGTAGATGAAGCAGACTGGAAGAAATTGAGAAGAATGTAAAATCATTCCCATCCATTTCAGAGGCATATAATTATTTTAGTGACAGCACCATCAACAATGCAATTGCCTCTATTTCAACAACGAAAGGAAAGCGTTCCAGACCAGCAGTTCCTTGGTGGAACTAAACCTGCAGTAGTGTGAGAAAGATCATTAGAAAATGTTAAAAAAAAAAAAAAGTACAAGAGGAGTGGAACTGCACAAGCCAACGTTAGTTACCAACTTGCAGTGGCCAGGCAAAACAATATTTTAACAGGCAAAACGAGAGCCGTGGATGTGCTACATAAATGGCATTAGATAAAAAACACCATCCAAAACGATCTGGAAGAAAATTGAAAAACTAAATGTCAAGTTTGTCCCTGAACCTCTGCCTACCCTTAAGATAAACGTTGGCCTAATTACCCAACCAGATAAGGTGGTAGAAAAATTAGGAGAACATTTCTCGAGAATATCGAGTAGTGAGAACTATTCTCGAGAATTCCAAGACATTAGAAATGCCCAAATTTCTTTTGATCTAAGTGAAAATAATTTTGAACTATATAATGCAAAATTTACACTGCAGGAACTCAAAGATGCCTTGCAGAATACTAAAGCATCAGCCCCTGGTGAAAATAAAATACATTATGAAATGCTGAAACTTCTCCCAGAAAAGTCAAAGAATAATTTCCTCCTAAATATAATAAATGAAATCTGGGAAGCTCTTATTATTCCTAATCGTTTGTGCTCACTGTGATGGTGAGCTATCCGTTGAGCACTTACTGGTGCAGTCCTAGATTTAATCCCCTTATGGTAAAGTAATAGCTAGGAAGACTTTTTAGAGATCTTAAATGATGGTGTTGAGGTAGATAACCTTATGGGTTATATGAAAGAATCTGGTTATTTTCATGAGATATGATTTCAGTATATTTAGTAAAGATTTTTGTAATTTTTAATTTTCAAAGTCAGCATATTAAGTAAAGATTTTTAGTCATTTTTATTTTTAAAGTATATATATTTAAATATATAAAATTTCGATAATTATTTACTTTTTATTGGTGTTTCTATCATCATTCTTCATTTTTACGTTCATATGTGAACGCTATAATCATTCACGTATTCATAATTAATCATACTAATTTACATATTTCATTTCATTAGGGCGCTGAATAATCCTGATGGGTTCCAGCGCTTGGCCCTCAAGACCTAAATTTCCATAATCAAGCAAATCAACCAATCAAAACTTATAGAAATGGCAGTTCACGAACAAACGTATAAACACTTGCAACAACTTAACATTATACCCACGGTCTAGACCGTGATTATACCTACCTGGTGATCAGTCAGCGTACCTACAGAAGAAAAAAAAAATAGCCCTCATTGTGCACAATTACAAATGATAAGGTAGAAATTATAGCAAGTGGAAAATGTGGCATCCCGGTTATGCTCGACCTAAGTACTGCAACATTCGACACAGACCATCTGCTGCTTGAAGAGCTGGGAACCGTAGGCATTGAAGATAATGTGGACAAATGGTATAAAAGCTACTTAGAAAACAGGAAGTCACAGTGGTTATATATATCAAATGTGACATTAGGAAGGAAAGACCTATCGAAATTAGGGCCCCAAGGCAGTGATCCGAGTCCACTGCCATTTGGCATTTACAAATCTGAATTATCTAGAATTCTCAATAAGCACAAGTTTAAGTATAAAATGTACGCTGGTGATGCTTAGTTCTATTTTCCTGTAGAAACGGCAGTTAGTAAAATTAATGTAGTAATGAAAGGTATAAAAAATGGACGTCGGCTAAAAAATTTAAACTTAATGAAAACAAAACTGAGCGTGTTATTTAGATCTGATAATGCACTACGAAAATATGAATACTTCAAAAGAATAACTATTGGTTCGTCAGCAATAAATATTGTAGCAGCAGTGAGAAACTTGGGAGTGTTTATTGAAAAACAAATTGTCGATGAAGAACCATACATTGCTTATTGTGTTTGTATAAACCTGTAGGCCTTAACTATTAAATTAGAAACATCGCATTTATTAGAAAATATCTAAACGAAGATACTCGGCAAGCAGCAATTTGCTACTAAATACTTTAGAGGCTTAGCTACTGCAACAGTATATATACGGTCTCCCTAACTACTTACTATGAGAATTCCAAAGGGTACCTACTACAAAATAGAGCTGCCAGATTAATAAAAGCACTACGTTCCCGTGATAGAATAACCCCAGCACTAACTGAATTGCATTGGCTCCCAGTAAAAGCAAGAATGGAATATAAAATATTTCTTACAGTCTTTAAAGCACTAAAATATATTGAAGCAACATACTGAGAAACTGCTTAAACTTCTTTAGGCCTGAAGTGAATATTGTAATCAGACATGCAAGTGAAGCATGTAGGGAATTTGCACCTATAACAAACTGCAAGTCAGGCGAGATAGCATTTTCACACTGTGCAACAAGACTGTACAACAAAATACCCCCTGAAGTGAAGATCATTCAAGAGGAAGGTAAATAAATAAAAAAAAAAAAAAACTAGACTCTCCTATTCTGCAAAAGTTACGATACTGACGAAAAAACACTTCAAGACAGTTATAAAAGATAAGCACCTTACTTTGAAAACCTACAAGGGCCGCCAGAGGTAGATCATCCCTGTGGAGAGCTGTAGGTAGCTACATAAAACCAAATAAAATGAAGTGGTTTTGGCATGGTGGCACCACACAACTCAACCTTTGTATAGCTAGTTTTACCTGCTTCAGAACCGACAGTTCTTTGATTCATGTTTTCCCAGTGCAGAAATAGTCATAGGCTACATATCTGTTTGTTACTCTTGGTGTCCAACTGCAGTGAAGAACGAGCAATGTCAAAATAAAATAAAATGTGAAACTCATGGGTTAAAGGAGATTGAACAATCACACTGATAAACGCTTGTAGAGTTGTAGTGGAATAGGAGCTCAAGTATTATCAACAATTTTTACTTTAGCTAAAACTGTAAACTGTAGGGGAGAGCGGTGATGGTTCGGACATTTTTTTTCTATCTAGAAATTAGAGTTTAAGGAGCAGAGATGTCGTTGACATTGACATGTCAACGACATTTACGAGTGAATTTGGTAAGCCGTATACTTTACTATACTTGAAGCTATATATCGTCAAATAATAATTTCCTAAATGTCCGAATCATCACTACCCATGGTGATGATTCGGACAAGAGCATGTGATGATTCGGACAATTATCATAACTAATATTTACCTTCATGTCAGATGATAAATGAGGCATAAATACCATACGAAATGTTTAAATGACATAATCAAAATCAACTTGAAGATTATTCTCTCCCTTGGTGATTGGCAGACAGAAAATGTAACTCAAATCCACGATGTTTGCTGAGAATAAATGTTAAAGTTGGCTTCAAGAATATTGTACCCTGCAAAACAAAAACTAAATGAAATATCCTCGCCAGCCAATGATTATATAACCAAAATATGCTTGAATTTATTCTCTCTATGAGTAAACACCAAACACAAAATGTAACTCAAATACATGACATTTGTTGTGCCTAAATTTTATTTAATGTTTGCCTAACAAACTTTGTGATACCCCTGTTTTCTTTTAATATTATGCTGAACTAGGTTTGGAAGCATTCCAATTACTGCCTCTTTACCAACATTTGATTTCTCCTCAATTTATGGAAATGTAAAACTATTAGTAGCAAATTTCTGTAATTTTCTTAAATGAGAAATTTTGAATTCATCATGGTCGTCTAAATTGCTGATTAATTTACCTACATAATAGACGTTGCTACATTTTACTGGATTTATTCCAACAAGAGCAAAGTCTCCCTCCTCTGGGAATTTAATTATCAATGAAACCAACTTCTGTGTCTTCGATCTCCTCCTCTAAGATCCCAGAACAATTATTGTTAAGTTCGGATGTCAAGAGATCTTCAAGACGATGATGAAGGTCTTCATCACTGGTTTGTTTCCTATGTCTAACTCTATATTTTTTCTTGCTTTTTGGTGTTCTTGAGGTACCGTTTCCAAACTTTATTTCCTTCTCGGCTGGGATTTTTGGCTTTTACTTATGTTCCTTTTGTTTACGTTCAAGCTTTTCTGGAGTGTCCATTGAAACCATGCATCTTCCCTGCTTTCTGCTTTTAGCTGTCTCCTTCCTCTCTCCTGCTTTTGGGAATGGTCGAATATTCTCAGGAGAAAACTGCTGTTGTGATGATGGTGTAGGTTGTTATGCTTGTAGGTGGTGAAAACCCTCCTAGTCAACCCTGTTTCTCTCTTTCTTCACATAATCATGTTCTACCTGAACCACCTTTTTCTCTAAACTCCTGAAGTGTATTTCCTACAGCAGTAGCATCCCTTTTTCTATTGGTTTTCTTCTTATACTCTTGTCCCATGATAGGTTTTAATCTACTATAATCATTCTGAAGCAAAGGATAGGCTATTTTTCTTTGTAAAGGGGGAGACCTATGATGGGTTTATAACGTAATGAGGGGCTAATGAATGGATACACAAAATATAACGTAAATATTGTTAGTGAAAACCTTTTGTTTCTTTGTCGGAATTCATAATTATTAAAACATTTGCTAGGGTGTCCAAATCATCCCTACCGTAGACTGTCCGAACCATCCCCCACAGATCATAACCATTTGATGACACCCTCATCCCATGTCCTTCGAGAATACAGACATGTAACAGCTACAATCATCATACAGTGCTAATTCACACCCAAACGGATAATCAACTCCCTTATCACATTCATTGCACCACACCTTACGATTCAAACGCCAAAAGTTACAGAGGATATTAGAAATACCACAAAATTTAACCTCTGTACTAAAGTACGGGTTATTTCTCAACCAAGTCCTTGTGTCAAAACTGTCTCTAGTGAACAAACTCTCGCTATTTCACGTGATTTTTCGGAGCTGAAGTCCCCTTACGTTTTCCAAGAAATGTACTGTACTGACTATATATATATATATATATATATATATATATATAAAAAAAAGTCGATTCATTTATGGTAGATTCTTGCGCCTACGAGACGTTTGTTTAGCGGCCTCTGATTGGCTGGTACCGGGAGGTAGGCCGCTCGCTCATTGTGTCATATTTTCGTCTGTGACTTAGAAAACATGCAATATGTTTATATTTCTTCATTTATCTCACGTTTTCCAATAGATAATAAAGTTTTGGTCATACCAAAGGATTCGGTATTAATTGTACAACTAAATAATCCTTTCCTGAAACCAATTAGATAAAACACAAAGGAATTACAACGAGTAAAAGTGAAGAGAAAAAATTTCAATCTTTACACCGGTTTTTATTTATCATCGGATTTTTAATAAGTCATACGATCAAGATGAATTAAAACTTGTATTTTCATACAATTAAATCACCCTGAATACGCTGGTGCTTTCAGATTTTGGATGCGTGTAATATGTGAAGAGAAAATGAAGCATATGTCTTTTTATTTTGCAGCCGTACTTGACTCAGCCTGATAGGAAATCTGTCTTTCTTGATTATTTGTTGTTTATTATTTCACTGATATTATGATTTCATATTACTCAAATAAGTCTCTGATGTCTCTTTCATTTGAAAATATATTCATAAAATAAAATTAGAAAAAATATCTTGAAACAACCTGATTAAAGTTTAGGCTGAGTTGAAGAGTGTGAAGTCGTCTTTCCACAGAGTTCAACTTCTTTGCTGGATTGAATTCCCCGCGGCCCGCATGGGTCTGAGCTAACGATACCAGATGCATCCATCTGATTATTATTATTTGTTTCCTTATCAGATACGCCCAGACATACTATATGATATTGGATTTAAAATGTTCGACAGTTATAATGGAAATTCTGTGTATTTATTTTAAGAAAATGTAATAATATAACATGGTGAATATTGTCGAAACTGCAACCCTTTATATCACTCATTGGCAACTCAAATCTCTCGCTGAGACGACAAACGCAACGACGACGCCTTGCAGATCTCATTCTCTCAGCAATATCGTCAAACTTGAATCATTTACTGATGCAAAATAATAAGACATATTCTCCATTTTCTCCTCACATTTTACACACATCCAAAATCTGAAAGCACCAGCGTATTCAGGGTGAATTTGTTGTATGAAAACACAAGTTTTTATTTTATCTTAATCGCGTTAATGATGAAAAATCTGATGATAAATAAAAACAGGTATAAAGAATTAATTGCTTCTCTTTTCACTTTTACTCGTTGTAATTCCTTTGTGTTTTATCTTATTGATTTCAGGAAAAGATGACTTAGTTGTACAATTAATACCGAATCCTATGGTATGACTAAAATTTTCCTATCTTGAGCCAAGCGTGAGTTGATTGAAGAAATATAAACATAATGTTGCTAGTTTTCTAAGCCACAGTAGAAAATAATGAGACTGAGTAAGCGGCCTACCTCCCGGTACCAGCCAATCAGAGGCCGCCAAACAAACGTCTCGTAGGCGCAAGAATCTACCTTAAATGAATCGTCTATACTGTCCGAGGCATCACCGCTCTCCCCTAATGTTTAAACTATTTTCTTTATTATAGTACCCAATGTTACACACACATTCTATTTACTACGTATCAACTGACAGTATAGAAAACGAAATCATGTGTTACACTACTATGACAAGGCACCTACAAATTGCCTAACTATCTTGTTGAATGTTGGTATATGTTCGTGTAAAAAAGGCTGTAATAAATATAAACACGGAGAGTAAAATTTGCCTTCTTTTCAGAGTCCGTGAGCAGATGCAAGGATTTTAAAGTATAGTAATAATATGTAAACGCCATCTTCGTGTAAACAAATTGGTTAATTGGATTGAATCCCGATTCCCAACCCATTCCCAGAACCAGTCCGTATGAAAGTAGTGTTAGGTAGTGATTATGCTTGCGTTACGTAATTCTAAGGTCGTCTTCATTTTTGTTGTGATAGTAATAAGCAAAATATGTGATGGTGATGCTGGGCCGTCATATTATGAATCAAATTTAGATTACAATAACGACTGTATTTATCAGTCGATGCCTGGAGCTGTTGTCAATAAATTGGTGGATGCTGTAGAAACGACTCGAAATATTCTTGAAAATCTGCTTATTGCTTCCAATATAACCCACAAAAGCCTTGAAAGCTTACTTGTTACCTCCAGTGATACGCTGAGGAACGTCGAAGGCCTGATTACTGATGAGAAGCTCATCAGCGGAGTGAAAAACGAGAGCGCCACATCTGAAGGTAACTTTGTATTTTTGTCTTTCGTATTTTTAGCCTACTCTACTAGGTACTACATATATCTGCAATATTTTTTGGTTTGATATTTTGGTAAAATTACAGTTTCGACCATCATGGGAAAACTAGAATGAAAATAGTATATTTTTTGCATCAGGAATAGTGTAGTTCCAACGGATTTAACGTTTATTTTGACAGCAAACCATCCGATTTAGAGATTTAGGCTACTAGGATATGTGATTGGAGTTAATGAGTTTTTCCTGTAAAGTCAGTGCTTTAACAGTGTTTTTATTGTTATTGTTTCATATGTTGTAATGAACAGTTGTAAAAGCACAGATCTGTTCAGAAAGAACCTAAATACTAAGTAATCCTAACAATTATGGGGGACACCAGGTGGGAACCGGGGTTTTGGGTGAGGTAAAATTATATTTTCAATAAAAAAAAATGTATTTTTAAGTTAGAAAACAAATCCCCAAAGCAGTTAAGTATACCACAGACCTTAGTCTTTCGTCACAAACCCTAAACCTATCCCTAAACTAAACCAGCTAACCTAACAAACCCCCCTAACCTAACCTAGAAGGCCCTCAGTCACAGACCCTAGACCTACCTAAACCTATCCCTAAACTAAACCAGCTAACCTAACAAATTCCCCTAACCTAACCTAGAAGACACTGGTCACAGACCCTAGGCCTACCCCAATCACCAGCACACCAGCTAACCTAACCATCCCACCTAACCTAACCTACAAGCAGATGTCCTACCTAGCTCCTTCCTTACCTACTGGGGGGGGGGGGGGGTGGCGGCTTCGCTCCCTAAGCAACCCCCCTTTACCCTGGGCTAAATTTGCATATATAATTTGCTTAGTCACTTACCTTAAATGGAACCTGACAAAGACGTGGAAGGTTGTGGTTGAACCTCTTGTGAATGAGCTAGGCTATGCCTATGGGAACATGTTGTGCCTCACATTGTGGAGGATACAATTGGCTGGCTGTAATGAAAAAATGATGGAGCAGCAGCGCCTCGGCATATTTGTCTAAAAATAAATAGTGATAAATACTGCCTGAAGTATTCACAACGGTTACTAGCCCATTGTATCCACTCCTTCAGCTCCTGCCAAAGACTGCTGAACGTATAGAAACTGGTAGGTTTCAAAATTGCAGGTGATTGGATATAATGAAAAATGTAACCAATCAGAGTTCAGTATTTTCATTGTACCTATAGTTTGAAAGCGAAAACAAACGACAATCAGGCGTTTCTCCCACAATGACATAGGGAAAAACAAAATTCTATCGGTTACAATGGTATATTGCACGAAAAACAGATCCTTGGGATAAGAATGAGAGACAAAATGAATCGTCCAATATTTCCGCAAACCTTTCCATACGATAGTTTCTACAAAAAATTTCTTAACCCTCTTACGCTGAAGCGGTAAAAAAAAAAATTGTCTCCCGTGTGCCGGAGGTGTTTCAGAGTGAGCGCGGAAGCTTAAAAAATATTTTTTTCAAAAAATCACAGCGCGCTTAGTTTTCAAGATTAAGAGTTCATTTTTGGCTCCTTTTTTTTTTTTTTTTTCATTGGCTGAAGTTTAGTATGCAACCATCAGAAATGAAAAAAATTATCATTATCATACATAAATAATGCGATATATGATAGCGCAAAAACAAAATTTCATATATAATTGTAATGTACACTAAATTGCGATCATTTTGGTATATAACACATTGTAAAACGATAAAAGCAACAGAGAAAATTTTATCACAAAATAATGCATGAATTCGTAACGCGCGGACGTAAACAAATATTTTTTTCAAAAATTCACCATAAATCTAAATATTGTCCTAGAGACTTCCAATTTCTTTCAAAATGAAGACAAATGATTGAATATTACTATACTGTAAGAGTATTAGCTTAAAATTGCAGTTTTCGACCATATCTGACGAGTTAAAGTGGACCGAATGTTGAATTTTTTTATATATATATTTTTTATATGCAATTCTTTCGGAAATAATAAAAGCTACAACCTTCAAATATTTTTCATTTTATTCTACATGAAATTGCGCACATTTTCATATATAAAACACTATGAAATGCCTAATATGAAACGGAGCAAATATTCCGAGAATTGGACATACGCATTTCGGAGATTTGTGGCGGAGAATCCGCGCTCGGAGGGAAGGAAAGATTTTTTAAAATTCACCATAAATCTAAATATTTTGCTAGAGACTTCGAATTTGTTTCACGATGAAGATAAATGACTGAATATTACTAGACTGTAAGAGTTTTAGCTTACGATTGCGTTTTTCGACCATTTCAGTAGAGTCAAAGTTAACCGAAAGTGGTTTTTTTTCTATTTAGCGTGATTTATATGCAAATATTTCAAAAATGAGAAAAGCTACAACCTTCAATTATTTTTTGTTGTATTCTACATGAAATTGCTCACGTTTTCATATATAAAACTATATGTAACGGCTAATTTAAAATGGTGCAAACATTACCACAATCGCACGTATGATTTTTTCGGAAGTTACCGCGCGGACGTAAAGAAAATTTTATTTTTTTCATAAATTCACCATAAATCGAAATATTGTGCTAGACTTCCAATTTGTTGCAAAATGAAGGTAAATGCTTGAATATTACTAGAATATAAGCGTTTTAGCTTACAATTGCGTTTTTCGACCATTTCGGTAGAGTCAAAGTTGACCGAAGGTTGAAATTTTGGCAATTATCGTTATTTATATGAAATTATCTCAAAACTGATAAAAGCTAATACTTCATGTAACGGCTAATTTATAATGGTACAAAAATTATGGCAAAGTGATGAAATAATTTCTGAGATGTGTCACAGATACTTTTTAGTGCGGCAAGAAAGAAATTCGCGCTTGCGCGCCTGCGTAACGATTGTAAACAAAACAACACCTTGATCCGTGAACTCCCAGCATCCCCCAAGGCGCGTGATTCAAAAGTTTTAGGCTGGTAGGCCTATAAGTATTTTTCCGCGAATTTTAAAAAAAAACTTGTAAGTCGACTTAAAATACGTCCAGTCGGCACACGGGAGACAAAAAATGTCGACGTAAAATACGTCCAGTCGGCGTAAGAGGGTTAAGAATGGGGCCAGAAATGAATGATAATTTGATTATGCGTGAACATTGTCGTAGACGAAAGAAAATTATAAGGAAAAAAAATAGCCAATGATAACTCATGGGAAAAAAAAACTAATTTAATTGGAAGAGCGACATTACGAAGCAGGAAGCCAATATTAACTCTAGAAAAGATCCCCGTATTTTGATTGGAGGAGCGACATTAGTGGGAGGAGGAAATGCACATTTAAGCAAATATTGTCACATTACGCCATGGGGAGGAGCCAAGAAAGATTAAAACAGATATACAAACTAACAAGAGCTACCTCGCGTGCCAATAGAAAGATATACACTGAACTTAGAAAAAGTCAGGACCTACAATACCTCAAATATTTTTTTCCTCTTAAGTATGCATTAGCGACAATAATGTATTGAGAAGAAGTGTTTTATTATCATGTGCTTTACTCGGGAAAAATATTTATATAATAGATTTCCCATAATGGTTGTTACTATAATAATACCGATATTTTAATGCCTTCATATATTTTTTGAGAAGTAAGTCTGTTGTATAACGTGAGTGTGATGTATAGTACCCTAATGTAAGGACAATGCTTTTCCATATTTTTAATTGTATCTTATCAGCAAGCCGCGTTGTTCCTTTAACCATTGTATAGAGCTTTCTGCCGATGTGTTGCTCATGTAATTTCATTATTTGTATATCATTATCTTTAAATGTTTGTCTCCGAGAAAACAAATCCTTCTGGCCCAGACCCAGTTTCTCTTTGTTTAGGTAGGATACTACATATCCGTCCGCAGCCTCTTTATAGCCTGTGTTTACCTGTAATAAATTATCAGTACCCAGCTACCTGTCTTATTCTCTGGTCGTCACAGTAACTTCGCCAATTATAGATAAAGCATTTAGCTACCTACTATTACTAGGCTAGGAGTCCTAACGCGATTGTGGTGAATCCTGTTCCAATGGAAACGTTGGTTACCTAACCCATCACTCCTCACCCCTCCCCCGAGTATGATACCTAGCCTATGGCAAGTATTTTTATATATACTAAGTATTCTGAGGCGAGCTAGACTATGGCAATTGACGTTTTCTTGTGGTTATTTTGGTAAATGTCCAGGAGAAGGCCCCACCCGTTTTTCAAGTAATAATGACGAAAAACTGCAAAAAATGACAATTTGTCGAAAATTGCATTTTTCCTAACTATACAAACCTGAGGTCCTTTAACAATAGGAAGTAGCTAGCGGCAGCTGGAACGGTCGTAAGCTTCGAACAAGGGGAGAACGGTAGTTAACTGCTTGTCCGATCGTCGCGCGCCGCGCGACTGGGAGGTAAACAAATCACTTTTGCTTTTGGCCCATGCAAAATACGCAGAGTGAGGGGTGGCATGAGGAGGGACTATATGTAAAGGACCTCAGGTTTGTATAGTTAGGAAAAATGCAATTTTTGACAAATTGTCATTTGTTCCGATACGTAATACAAACCCTCGGTCCTTTAACAATAGGAAGACTCACTTCTTGGTGGGAGGAATCTGAGTCTTTGATGAACAGACTGGTGTTCGTCCATCCCTGGAATGCCTCCCTGGTCGTAAGAGCGAGGGAGGGATCCAAGCCTCTGTCCGATTGATCGGGGTGTGCACCGCAGGATCAATGGTCAGACCTCTGGGCCGAGTACTAAGAGAGAGGCAAGCGTATCTCTTTGTACCAGCATTGTAAGAACTTTTTCCTTTACATGAGCAAATGTAAAGTAATGGGTTTGTCTCATGTAGGCATCCACTTTCTCCCCCTTGTTGGAGAAAGTGGTGGATATACACTCCTATCTCTAGTTAAAGAGATAGGATGGAGCTCTGTTGAATAGCTTACCTGCATCTGACTCCCTTCCAGCAAGGTAACGACCGTATCCCTCTGCCCACAGGTAGAGGTAGAGAAAGATGGTGAAGAGAAGCCAGTCACTCTCTCATTCGCACATTCATTCTCCCAGTCATACCAGAATCGATGCTGTTCTGCCTGCTCGGGTGCTGGGTAAGCTTACACAACGTGTTGAGCAGCCACCACAGGTCCCAAGGAAAAAGTATCCAAGGACTTGTGGGCAATATCCCGAAGGTAGAAGGACGTGAAGGTGGTCTGGTTGGCCCAGACACCTGCCTTCAGGACCTGCGCCACGGAGAAGTTCTTACGGAACGCTAAGGAGGGTCCGATACCTCTGACTTCGTGGGCTCTCGGTCGGAGCGTACGGATGTCGTCGCTACCATCAGCCTCGTACGCTCTCCTGATCACCTCACGCAGCCAGAAAGAAAGTGTTCTTGGAGACTTCTTTCTTGGTAACCCCAGTGCTAACGAAGAGGCGTCGACACTCAGGCCTGAGATGTCGAGTTCTCTTCAGATAGCGCCGTAGCGCCCTCACAGGACAAAGCAGCATCTCATCCGCATCGTTATCGGTGAAGTCCAGAAGGGAGGGGATCGTGAAAGACTCGAACCTGTCGTCAGGGATCGACGGATTCTGAGTCTTAGCTACGAAGTTCGGGACGAAATCGAGCGTCACAGATCCCCAGCCTCTGGTATGTTTAACATCATAAGAAAGGCCATGTAGTTCCCCTACTCTCTTCGCCGATGCCAGGGCCAGCAAGAAGAGGGTCTTGAGAGTCAGATCCCTGTCTGACGACTCTCGGAGTGGCTCGAAGGGTCTTCGAGTCAAACTCCTAAGTACGAGAGTCACATCCCACGCAGGGGGCCTGAGTTCCCTGGGTGGGCAAGACCTTTCGAAGCTCCTCATTAGCAAGGAGATCTCGAACGAATTCGAGATGTCCAGTCCCCTCAGTTTTAGGACGAGCGCCAGTGCTGCTCTATATCCTTTAACTGTGGGTACTGAGAGGAGCTTCTCTCGGCGAAGAAACACGAGGAAATCCGCTACCTGCTGAAGAGTGGCTCTGAGAGGAGACAGACCCTGTCTACGACACCAACCACAGAAGACGGCCCACTTCCCCTGGTACACAGCTGCAGAGGACTGTCGGACGTGTCCAGCCATCTCTGTTGCTGCGCTACGAGAAAAGCCTCTCGTTCGCAAGAGATGGTGGATAACAGCCAGCCGTGAAGTTGAAGGGACTGGACTGCTTGGTGGTACCGTTCTACGTGTGGCTGGGCTAGAAGGTTGTGCCAAGTGGGTAGCTCTCTCGGTGCGTCCGCAAGAAGAGCCAGCAGGTCCGGATACCAAACGGCTTGCGGCCGTTTGGGAGCCACCAGGATCATTCTGAGATTGGGAGTGACCAGCGCTCGACTGATCACTTTCCGAATCAGACAGAAGGGAGGAAAGGCGTAAGCGAAGAGGTTGTCCCAGGGGTGTTGGAGAGCGTCCTCTGCAGCTGCCCATGGGTCCGGCACAGCTGAGAAGAAAACCTGAAGTTTTCTGTTGTGCCGGGTGGCGAACAGGTCTACGACCGGTCGCCCCCACAGGTTGAAGAGCCTTTCCGCTACGTCTTGGTGTAGACCATTCGGTCCCTATCACCTGATCCCGACGGCTGAGCTTGTCTGCTACTACATTCCTCTTGCCTGGAATGTAGCGTGCTGACAGCTCTATCGAGTGAGCCGTGGCCCACTCGTGCACCTGCACCGTCAACTGATGGAGCGGAAGAGACACTAGCCCCCCCTGCTTGTTGACATATGCCACTACTGTGGTGTTGTCGCACATCAACACCACTGAGTGTCCCACCAAGCGGTCCTGAAACTCTTGGAGAGCGTAGAACGCCGCCTTGAGTTCCAGGACATTGATGTGAAGGTGCTTTTCGTGATGGTCCCACACACCTGCAGTCAGCAACTCCTCCAGGTGTGCGCCCCATCCCTCGGTCGATGCGTCTGAGAACAGAAGCATCTCCGGGGGGGGAGTGCGTATGGGCACTCCTCTTAAGAGGTTCTTGTCGTCGAGCCACCAGGCTAGGTCCTGCCTCACCTTGTCCGTGATAGCCACGGGAAAGTAAGGAGGATCCTTGGCCTGAGACCAACTCTCCCTTAGCCTCCACTGGAGAGACCGCAGGTGAAGACGCCCGTGAGGGACTAACTTCTCGAGTGACGACAGATGGCCGATCACGACTTGCCATTGCTGTGCTGCCTGTTCCTGCCGCGACAGGAACCGGCCGGCTGCCTCCCTGAATTTGCTGATACGCAAGTCTGCGGGAAAGACCTGCCCTGCTACCGTGTCTATCAGCATACCCAGGTACTTCATCTTCTGCTTGGGTTCGAGATCGGACTTCTCGTAGTTTATCACGATCCCCAGATCGCGACAAAACTTGAGGAGTCGATCTCTGTCCTGTAGCAACTGCGAGCGGGAGCTCGCCAGGACTAGCCAATCGTCGAGATACCTCAGAAGACGTATCCCGTGCGAATGGGCCCAAGCTGACACCAGAGTGAACACTCGCGTGAACACCTGTGGGGCGGTTGAGAGACCGAAACAAAGTGCCCTGAATTGGTACACCGTCCCGTCGAAGATGAAGCGGAGGTACTTTCTGGAGGACTGATGGATGGGTATTTGAAAATACGCGTCCTTCAAGTCCACTGAAAGCATGAAATCGTTCCCCCTGATAGAGTCGAGCACCGATCGTGCCGACTCCATCGTGAACCGCGTCGTGCGAACGAAGCGGTTCAGGGGAGAGAGGTCTATCACCGGACGCCAGCCCCCCGATGCCTTCTCCACTAGGAAGAGGCGGCTGTAAAAGCCCGGTGACTGGTCCTCCACGATTTCTACAGCTCGTTTCGCCAGCATGGTCTTGATCTCCTGTCGAAGAGCGTTGTCCTTTACTGATCCCCGGACATAGGTCTGTAGGTGGACCGGATTGGAGATGAGGGGGGGCCGAGACTCGAAGGGTAGTAGATATCCCTCCCGAAGGACGTCTACTATCCAGTTCTCGGCGCCGTAGCGCTGCCAAGTCGCCCAATGGCTCGCTAGGCACCCCCCCACTTCCGGCAGCAGGTGAGGGGGAACGCCGTCCCTAGCGTTTCCCACCTCGTTTCGACTTCTTTCCAGCACCCCTCGGGGAAAGGAGGGCTGGGAGGAGGGCTGGTTGCGGCCTCCTCTAGCAGAAGTTGAAACTACAGGAGTCTTCACACGGGGTTTGGACGGTGCAACCGTCTTCGCCGCCGTGGAAGCGCTAGCCAAGCTCTTTGGTTTGGCCGCAGTCGCTCGAGATTGCCCAGTAACCTTCGAGACTGCCTGGTGAACTAAGCGGTCACTCTCGTCAGTGCGCCGCCTTTCCACCGCAGCGTCCACCATCTCTCCAGGGAAGAGAGCTGGGGAACTCCTAGGTCCATTTCGAAGCCCGAGTGCCGCCTCACGCCCGGCCCCCTTGGTCACTCGGGTAAGGACTGCGTCCCTACGTCGAAGAACCAAGTTGGCCCACAGGTTAGCAGTCTGATGGGCGAGGTAAGAGATTGCTCTTCCTCCAGACTGGCACAGTCTCCTAAAAGAAGCGTCGTCTTCGAGAGCAGAGCTCCCAGAGCCGGCCGCTACTTTGGATATTGTGAGGGACCACAAATCCAACCAGGAAACTGCCTGGAATGCTGCCATAGCGGTAGATTCCAGGGCAAGTGCCTCCTGCTGCGAGAACCATAGGTTCTCCGACAGGAGCTGCTGCAGGGACACACCTGGAGTCAGCCTCGCTAACTCCGGGTTAACCTGTTTCGGCAGTATCGGGTCTTCCGAAGGCACGTAGAATCGCCTCTGCCGCTGTAGAGGGGAGGAAGCAGCTTAGAAGACCGTCCGGACTTTAGCGAGTCCTCCCGTCCTGAGACGAGATTCTCCACCTGATCCAGGACCGAGTCTGCAAGCTCAGATCGCGGTAACCCCACCATCATTTTGGGTTCCCTCTTGGGACCCCAAAATGATTCGAGCCGGGACGTGGGCTCTGCCGGTGGTAGCGGCGATCCTTCCGCGAGGTCATTATGCAGACGCATCAGCTTAATGACCTCCGCAAAGTTCCTCTGTATCTCGGGAGTTACAGCGTCTTGTGGAGTAGGACCGTCCAGTCCCTCCAGCAAGAGCATATCCCGCGATACCTCCTTCAGAAGGAGGAACAGCGACAGACCCCTGACGGTCGCCTCCAACTACTTGCGCGTACGTTCTGGTCGGTCCTAAAACTGTGCCTGATCCGTACGGCGTCATAGCTGGGTCACGAGCGGCGCACCTCTCGTGATCGCTCCTCGGTACCTCGCTCCTCCCGGTATAGCCCGAGGAGGTTGAAGGTACGGGAGAGGCAGACCTGACGCTCCCCCCTCGCTCTGCGTGGCCGGACTCCAGCGTGCGTGGAGGGCTGCTGCTGATCGTCAACCCGCGGTGACGGTCGAGCAGCAGGCCTAGCCTTGCCGCTCGCCTGGGGTGATTGGCTCGGCTGAGAACGTCGAGACCGATCTCTAGCGTCAGGCGAGCTGCCGCTGGTCACCGTCTCCGCCCGGTCCCATCGGGAGCGGCGGACGGGTGACCTGCTAGGCTCTCTGTCGCGTCGAGACCGGCCAGCGTCCTCTCGGCGCGTCAAGCCGCTGGTACCAGCCGTGGCTGGTACCGGCGGCCGTGGGGACTCCTTCCTCGCCTCAACCCGCGGCCGGTCAGCGACCGTCACGTCAGCCCGAGCAGCCAGTTGATCGCTGCGAGAGCGTCCACTGGCCTGGCGAGAGTCGTGTGCACGACTCTCGCCAGTCTTCTGCTCCGCGCCGCTGTCTTGACGGCGAGCGAGCTCGGGCGTCAAAACTTTGGCTGGACGGTCTTCTTTGGAAGAGCGTCCACTCGGTGCTTCTCGCGAACGAGAAGCGGCCGAGACGGAACCTGGTTTAGCGGCAGAACCGCTAGCACCAGGTGAGGACGCACCAGCCGAGGCTGGTGCACCTCTGGTCCCCGTCGACTTCTTCTTTGCAGAAGAAGCGACGGGCCCCGTTCCCGAAGGAACAGGAGGACCAGCAGAAGAGCTCCCCAGCTCGCCTGAGCGAGCCAGGCCCTTAGAAGATCCCGAAGGAGTCTTCTTAGGGGGGGAGGAGGCAACCTTCTTCTTCTTCGGCTGTTTAGCCTTAGAAGTCGAAGGGGAAGGAGAGGCAGCAGACGACGAAGAAGACGACGAAGACGACGACGACACCTTCTTCCTCTTCCTCTTCTTCTTCGCCAGGCTCCGCAGGACAGACGTCAGGTCTTCCATCCAGGAGGGAGCCGGGGCAGTTGCCGAAGCAACAGGGCCCGACTGCACCTGTCCGGAAAGACCTGAGACTGTGACAGCACCACCAACAGCAGGAACAACAGGAACAGGTCCGGGAACAGCAGGAACGGCAGGAACATCTGAAAGTGAATGAGCAGCAGGCCCCCGATCTGAAAAGGAATGAGCGGCTGGGACAGCAACAGGTACGGCAGGCACGGCAGGTACCACAGGAGAGCCAGGCGTCCTGTCGGCAGCTACCGTCATCCTCGGCACTGGCGGCAGGTCCAGGGGGGTACTCTTTGGGCAGCGGAAGTCCGGGGTCGGCAATACAAAGAACCCAGGTGGTGGTGGCACCGTCCTCTTTGACACGGCAGGAATGGGTTTTTGGATCGCAGCCGTGGGTGTCACCGACATGATATGTGGTGTATACACCAGATGCGGTGGCATCTCATATGCTGGTGTCGAGATTGTGGTTGTTGTAGTGGTCACCGCACCATGAGTGACCACTGCCGACCCCGCCAACCGCTGAATCAACCCCTGTATGCTCGGCACTCCCTGCAGTCCCAGCGACTCCCACACCTGTCCCAGGTCGTCCTTCGCTGATGGCACACCTGCGGAAGCAACAGTCGGGTTAGTTAGAGGGGTTTCCTCACGCCTGGGGGGAGAAGAACCCCCCCCAGAGCGGACGGAAGACCCCGAGTACAACTGGACGTCCGGGTAGCGGGCGCCCTCATCCACACTCGACGGATCGAGAGAGGAGAAGGACTCCGCTACCCCCCCCGCAGGGGAAGGCGCAAACCGTGGGGGCTGGCCGGGGGGCAGGAAAGAGGACGAAGTGTCCGTTACCAAAGGAGTCACTGGACTTTCCGATGACTTCTTGGGCGGCCTAAGTCTCTTCCTGCCCTCGTACAGCACCCACTGCGCCTCGGACCAATTCATACATATTACACAGGGCTCGTTGCGGGAGCACTCTCGCCCCCGACAACGAGTACAAACCTCGTGAGGATCTACATCGACAAACGATCTAAATCCCCCACATCTACGCCCCTCCAGCCCGGGACACACTCTACGGGCGACCGGGGGGCGTGGTGATATCTCCATTTCTTCTTCACTCATTGCAATGATCAACAAAAGAAATGCAAAAGTACTTACAATCACTCTGATTTATACAGAAAAAGAGGGCAAATACTCAAACTCAAAGCAAACGACAAGCGGGCAGAGCGATGACGAGCACGTCCTTCCCACACACGGCCGAAAGCAAAAGTGATTTGTTTACCTCCCCGCGCGACGATCGGACAAGCAGTTAACTACCGTTCTCCCCTTGTTCGAAGCTTACGACCGTTCCAGCTGCCGCTAGCTACTTCCTATTGTTAAAGGACCGAGGGTTTGTATTACGTATCGGAACAAACGACCAGATTGGTGTTGCATATCGCATAGAAACATGAGGAAATGAATAAAAAAGAAACTATGACTTACTCTTACACACACAATGTAAGCATAAACCTACTACTACAATTATGGGGGACCCCTGTGGGAAGCTGGGTTTTTTGGGTGGGGGGAGGAAAAAAGTGATTTTTGGGGCACTACCAAACCTAACACAACCACCTAACCTAACCTAGGGCCCCATACCCCCTACTGAGGTCTAGAGGGGGGCTCTGGCCCCCCTGCAACCCCCCTTAAGGGCACTACCTAACATCCATCAAACCAAATCCATCCAAGCACCTCAGCTGCGTGGTTGGTATGGTATTAGCGTTCCACCTCGGTGGTCGCGAGTTCGATTCTCAGCCATTCCATTGAGGAGTGAGAGATGTGTATTTCTGGTGATATAAGTTCATTTTCGACATGGTTCGGAAGTCACGTAAAGCTGTTGGTCCCGTTGCTGAATAACCACTGGTTCCATGCAATGTAAAAAGCACCATACAAACAAACAAACCAAATCCAAAGTGATGGTACTGCTGTATACATCGTTATACTACCACCATTATAATATACTCTATAAATTAATGAAACTTAACTAAAACTGTTGGTTGATAAAGATGTGCTGCTGCTTTGAGGAAAAAGTGAAGCCGTTGCGAAGGTTCCCTGACATGCAACTTAAAGTAGGAAGTGGCCAGGTACCCAACGAAGTGTTGTTTTCTCCTGCCAAATTTTGGCACTAAATTCTTCACATCCTGCCACTTCCTGTCCACAGTATTGGTATGAGCCTGTGTCTGGGGATCAACAAAATGAAGGCTGTGGTTAACAGTCAAATGCTTAAAGCCTTCCTCTGCCAGACAGTCATATGCTCGCCAACAGTTAGAAATTATGGTTGTGCCTGGCTCGATCCTCTCCTTAATCACCGAGAGCAGGGTGTCACGATCCCGGGTTTCCACGGGAACCAGGAAAAACACTCGTGATTCACGGCAAATACCACCAAATACCCACTGGCCGTCTATTACTCGGCCAACGTTATATTTCCGTTTGCCGTATTTTGACGAGCCAATTTCCACTACAATTGTTGCCGCCAATTTTCTTGCTGCGCCGGAATACCCAATTAATTACCACTTCCCTGCAAAATGACGACCAATCGCATACAGTACATTTATTTAATTTTAATTCATAAATGGCTACTTCGTAGCAAAACCAATTTTGAACCCACAAAACTATAAATTTCAAATTAGTTTCTGTGTCCAGTTTCACTTTGGAAAACCAGGTACCCACAAACAAAGACACTTTATATGAACAACGCTTACGTCTACGTCCTTTCGTAATGTAAGATTTATCACACCTAAAACTATGTTTCTTAAAATCTACCCTACACACTTCGTGACAATGTGGACAATTTTTATTTTGTAAAATTAAATTGTTTGGCACAAATCCACTAGTTTTTCAATATTCTACGAATAAGCTAAAACAAATTCACCGTAACTTAGGAAACAGTCAGGACAGGAAACAGTCAGGACAAGAAGCTGGAATTTGAACTTATTGTGTAATATGAGAAAAGTGCTTGCTACGGCCTCCACGTCTAGGAACGAATTGAAATGCCTGGGTAAGATAATGTATTGTCGTGCCGAGAAAATTTTCAAACATCCGCTCCATTTGCCAAAGTTGATGAGGTGTCAGAAAATGAAACTGATTGTCCAAACATGTAAGACGTCATAGTGGACTAGTTTGTCCCCGGAGTATAGTAGTTACAGGGCTTACTTGAGCTAAAAGAAGAAACAATCAACAATAACAATAGACTTAGAAAAATTCTAGGAGGAAGACAAGAGTAGTGGTCAATATTTCGACTGTTATTGAATTTCACTAAATTATCTCACTCGTATACCACTATTTACATACATTCCTACACATTCTAGTAAAAATACATTGAATATCACTGATATCTTCATGCGGCCCTCTCCTAGACATTAACCCTCTTACGCCGACTGGACGTATTTTACGTCAACATTTTTTGTCTCCCTTGTGCCGACTGGACGTATTTTACGTCGACTTACAAAAGTTTTTTTTTAAATTCACGGAAAAATACTTATAGGCCTACCAGCCTAAAACTTTTGAATCACGCGCCTTGGGGGATGCTGGGAGTTCACGGATCAAGGTGTTGTTTTGTTTACAATCGTTACGCAGGCGAGCAAGCGCAAATTTCTTTCTTGCCGCACTAAAAAGTATCTGTGACACATCTCGGAAATTATTTTGTCACTTTGACATAATTTTTGTACCATTGTAAATTAGTCGTTACATGAAGTATTATATATGAAAATGTGCGCATTTTTATGTAGAATACAACAATAAAATACTCATGATTGTAGCTTTTATCAGTTTTGAGATATTTTCATATAGATAACGATAATTGCCAAAATTTCAACCTTCGGTCAACTTTGACTCTACCGAAATGGTCGAAAAACGCAATTGTAAGCTAAAACGCTTATATTCTGGTAATATTCAATCATTTACCTTAATTTTGCAACTAATTGGAAGTCTCTAGCACAATATTTCGATTTATGGTGAATTTATGAAAAAACTTTTTCCTTACGTTCGCGCGGTAACTCTTCCGAAAAAAATCATACATGCGATTGTGGTAATGTTTGCACCATTTTAAAATTAGCCGTTATATAAAGTTTTATATATGGAAATGTGCGCAATTTCATGCACAATACATGTAAAAACAAACCATTGTTGTAGCTTTTATCAGTTTTGAGATTTTCATATAAATAAAGATAATTGCCAAAATTTCAACCTTCGGTTAACTTTGACTCTACCGAAATGGTCGAAAAACGCAATTGTAAGCTAAAAAGCTTATATTCTAGTAATATTCAAGCATTTACCTTCATTTTGCAACAAATTGGAAGTCTCTAGCACAATATTTCGATTTATGGTGAATTTATGAAAAAAAATAACATTTTCTTTACGTCCGCGTGGTAACTCTTCCGAAAAAATCATACGTGCGATTGTGGTAATGTTTGCACCATTTTAAATTAGCCGTTACATAAAGTTTTATATATGAAAATGTGCGCAATTTCATGTAGAATACAACAAAAAATAATTGAAGGTTGTAGCTTTTCTCATTTTTGAAATATTTGCATATTAATCAAGAAAACCACATTCGGTCAACTTTGCCTCTACCGAAATGGTCGAAAAACGCAATTGTAAGCTAAAACTCTTACAGTCTAGGAATATTCAGTCATTTATCTTCATCTTGAAAAAAATTTGAAGTCTCTAGAAAAATATTTAGATTTATGGTGAATTTAAAAAAAAATCTTTCCTTCCCTCCGAGCGTGGATTCTCCGCCACAAATCTCCGAAATGCGTACGTCCCATTCTCGGAAAATTTGCTCCGTTTCATATTAGGCATTTCATAGAGTTTTGTATATGAAAATGTGCACAATTTCATGTAGAATAAAACGAAAAATATTTGAAGGTTGTAGCATTTCTTATTTCCGAAATAATTGCATATAAAAAATATATAAAAAAAAATTCGACATTCGGTCAACTTTAACTCGTCAGATATGGTAAAAAACTGCAATTGTAAGCTAATACTCTTACAGTATAGTAATATTCAATCATTTGTCTTCATTTTGAAAGAAATTGGAAGTCTCTAGGACAATATTTAGATTTATGGTAAATTTTTGAAAAAAATATTTACGTCCGCGCATTACGAATTCATGCATTATTTTGTGATAATATTTTCTGTGTTCCTTTTATCGTTTTACAATGTGTTATATACCAAAATGATCGCAATTTAGTGTACATTACAACGGAAAAAATAACTTGTTACCTTTAACTGTTTTGCGCACAAGCGCGATTTGAATACAATTATATATGAAATTTTGTTTTTGCACTATCATATATCGCATTATTTATATATGATAATGATAATTTTTTCATTTCTGATGGTTGCATACTAAACTTCAGGCAATGACAAAACAAGGAGCCAAAAATTAACTCTTAATCTTCAAAACTAAGCGCGCTGTGATTTTTTGAAAAAAAATATTTTTTCCAGTTCTGCGCTCACTCCGAAACCCCTCCGGCATACGGGATACAATTTTTTATTTACCGCTCCGGCGTAAGAGGGTTAACAGTTATTTTACTTGCTGTACAAGATTTGAAAGTAATATTTATTCGGCTGACTGTAACTAAACTGTAATTTACGTTTGAAGACTACACGACGGTACCAATGGGTGCGATGTACCAACGTATAGCGTTCCAAGATAAATAAGTTGTTACAATGGAACGGAAAAAATTGTAGATCTAAGGCTGTATACTGCGGCGAACTAGACTGTGGCAGTTGAAGTTTTTCTAAAGAATTTTACCTCTTTAACAAAAATTTAAAGTAATACTTTTTGGGCAGCTGTAATTAACCTGTAATTTACCTGTGATCTCTATCCTACGGTAAGGGGGACTGATGGGGAAGCAGGGTTATGGGTGGGGTAAAACACTTGGGGGAAGGTTTTGACGTGTTATTGTGTTATTTGTTCTTACTTATGACATTTAAAACAAGAATACAAGCTGAAATAAAGCGATAAATAAACCAATAATGGGGTTGTTACATAGCCAAAATCCACCTATTACTACTGCTATTATGACACCGAAACCTACTACGCATGCGCCAATCCTGCTGTGCATGTGTCAATCCTACTGTGCATGCGCCATGTTATAGGGGAACTTTTTTGTTTAAGCCACCGACTTCCTAAGTGAGAAAAAATGGGGGTTAGGGGGGGTACATGTATTTAACCAGTCATGGGGGGATTCATACATTAAGTTACATGTATATTCCTTCCTCATTTTTATTATCGTGTAGTATTGGATAGCGAATTTTGACGCAAGACCATAATAATGGTTGATTTTCCCATTGTTTTCTGTTCATAGTATCCTTGGTGTGTGTGGTCATACCGTCATAAGGGGTTGTCTGTCGCTGCAGCACTATCACTTAGGTAGTATTCACTGAATAGTCATATATGCAGATGGATTTTTGATTGCTGTGATGGCCTCCATGTTACTTTGTCCATGTCATTGCAGAAATGCATTTGCAATAAGACTCCTAACCATTTTAAAAATGGAGAAAACTGACAATTGATTAATGATCAATTGCAATAGGTAAGTGAATCTTCATAACATGCGCAAAAATGTCAATCAGTGTATCTAAAGTAGGCCCCTGTATTCACGGGGGGATGTGTATCAGACCCCCCCCCCCCCACCCCCCCCCCCCCCCCCCCCATGAATAGCTAACAAGCAGGCAAATCCCCCCCACATAAACTTAATCAATCCAGCTGCCAAACTCACCCTCAGTCACACTTTCCTCTTTACACTACGGAATACACGCAGGACAAATGAGCTATACCTACACACAGAACAAAAAAAACACAAACACATGCACTTGCCCAACTGCACACATTCAGGGCTATGCTCTGCTTTCCACTGGTTGATGTCACTGAGACACTAGCAACAACAAAGACAACAACCAAGAACCACAACCCCACAAAACACAATAACCAAGGACCACAACGCCACAACACAACAACACCACAACACTCAAAGACCACAACTCAACAATACAGCAAACCAACAAAGAACACCACCACAACTCAACAAAACAAACAAGGAATACAACCACAAAAAGGACCACTGCCCAAACAATCACTAACACAAAAAACAACAACATAAAAAGGCAGCACACACACCCACTAACAACAACGAATCACAACTGCTCACCAACAACAACCCTCAACTCACAACCACACCAAGAAACCACAACAGGTCCCCAACAACAGCAACAACCCTTAACCATAACAACTCACATATAACTCAACAGGAACGCACAAGCACAACAAATCCAACAGCACAGGCATAACAACTCTAAAGCAAACAACATCAACTTAACAACAACTAAACAAAAAACACAAACTACAACCGACTTTCAATGCCTTCAACACTTCACAGACTGATGCCGACACTACCGATCATCACTGATTCTGACTAAAGACTGACTACAAAAACACAGAACTCAAACCATAACTCAAACCATAACTCTAAACTCCAACAGCACCAGCAGACAACCCAGAACGTAGGACATTGTTAAATGGAACTCCATAACTCCTCCATACGGTTATTGTTTACTATAATAATGGTTGAAATACAAACCAAACTGATGTTACTGTTACCCGGTTCGGTTGTACTTAGCAAAAAAGTACAGAGTTCTCCAAGTCCAGGAACATAACACCCCCTTATTCCTGTATTTTCGTTTGGAAGAAATTTTTAAATAACATGTTTTTAATTAACGCAAGCTCTGCAGGGATGTAAGCCACACATTAACCCTTAAACGCCAAGCTGGTATTTAGCAAAGTCTGTCGTATGCCGGCGGCATTCGGGAGTTAGCGCCAAAGCGGAAAAAAGTTATTTTTATTTTTTTTTTAAATCATAGCACGCTTAGTTTTTCAGAAGGAGTTCATTTTTGGCTCCTTTTTTTGTCATTGCCTGAAGATTAGTATGCAATCATCAGAAATGAAAAAAATATATCATATATAACTATTGGAATATTTAACAGCGTGAAAAAAATTTTCATATATAATTGTATACAAATCGTACTGTGAGCAAAACGGTTAAAGCCAATGAGTTGATTTTTTTTCGTTGTATTGTACACTAAATTGCAATAATTTTGGTGTATAACAAATTTTAAAACAATCAAAGCAACACAGAGAATATACATATCACAAAATGATGGGTGAATTCGTAACGTGCGGTCGTATAAACAAGTTTTTTTCAAAAATTCACCATAATTCAAAATATTGTGCAAGACTTCCAATTTTTTGCAAAATGAAGGTAAATGATTGAATATTACTCAAATGTAAGAGTTTTAGCTAACAATTGCGTTTTTCGACCATTTTGGTCGAGTCAAAGTTGACCGAAGGTTGAAATTTTGGCACTTAACGTGTTTTTATGAAAATATTTCAAAACTGGTAAAAGCTACAACCATGTGTTATTTTTTGTTGTATTCTACATGAAATTGCACACATTTTCATATATAAAACTTTATGTAACGACTAATATAAAACTGTGCAAACATTACGACAGTGACAAAAGAATTTTTGAGATTTTCGACTGAGTTAACAGCGAGCGGACTTTAGGAAAAGGTATTTTTAAAAAATTCACCATAAATTGAAATATTGTGCCAGAGACTTCCAATTTGATGCAAAATGAAGGTATATGATGGACTATTACTAGAGTGTAAGTGTTTTAGCTTACAATTGCGTTTTTCGACCATTTTGGTTAAGTCGAAGTTGACTTAAGGTTGAAATTTTGGCACATTTTATCCTGATTTATATGAAAATATTTCAAAACTGATAAAAGTTACAACCACAAATTATTTTTTTTTGTATTCTACATGAAATTACACTCATTTTCATATATAAAACATTATGTAACGGCTAATATAAAACAGTGCAAAATTTACTACAAAGTAACTAAGAATTTCTGAGATTTTCGGCCGAGTTACCGAGCGCAGACTTAAGGAAAGTTTTTTTCAAAAATTCACCATAAATCGAAATATTGTGCTAGAGACTTTCAATATATTGCAAAATGAAGGTAAATGATTGAATATTACTAGAATGTAAGAGTTTTAGCTTATAATTGCATTTTTCGACCATTTCGGTCGAGTCAAAGTTGACCAAAGGTTGAAATTTTGGCACTTATTGTGATTTATATGAAAATATTTCAAATCTTATAAATGCTACAACCATGGGCTATTTTTTGTTGTATTATACATGAAATTGCACACATTCTCATATATTAAACTTTATGTAACGGCCAATATAAAATGGTGTAAGAAATTCTTTCTTTCTGAGATTTTTGGCAGAGTTACTGTGCGTGGACGCAATGAAAAAGTTTTGTTTTTAAATTCACCATAAATCGAAATATTGTGCTAGAGACTTCCAATTTGTTGCCAATTGAAGGTAAATAATTGAATATTACTAGAATGTAAGAGTTTTAGCTTTAAATTGCGTTTTTCAACCATTTCGGTAGAGTCAAAGTTGACCGAAGGTTGAAATTTTGGCACTTATCCTGATTTTTATGGAAATATTTCAAAACTGATAAAAGCTACAACCATGAGTTGTTTTTTGTTGTATTCTACAAATAGCGCACATTTTCATATACAAAATTTTATGTAACGGCTAATATAAAATGGTGCAAACATTACAACAAAGTGATGAAAGAATTTCTGAGATTTTCGGCAGAGTTACCGCGCGCGGACGTAAGGAAAAAGTGTTTTTCAAAAATTCGCCATAAATCAAAATATTGTGTTACAAACTTCCTATTTGTTGCAAAATGAAGTTAATGATTGAATATTACTAGAATGTAAGAGTTTTAGCATACAATTGCGTTTTTTGACCATTTCGGTTGAGTCAAAGTTGACCGAAGGTTGAAATTTTGGCTCCTCGTGATTTTTATGAAAATATCTCAACTGATAAAAGCTACAACCACGAGTAATTTTTCATGTATTCTACATGAAATTCCGCACATTTTCATATACAAAACTTTATGTAACGGCTAATATAAAACGGTGCAATAATTACGACAGTGACAAAAGAATTTGAGATTTTCGGCAGAGTTACTGCAAGCAGACTTAAGGAAAAAGTGTTTTTTAAAAATTCACCATAAAACAAAATATTGTGCTAGAGACTTCCAATTTGTTGCGAAATGGAAGTAAATGATTGAATATAACTAGAATGTAAGAGTTTTAGCTTAAATTGCGTTTGTTGACCATTTCGGTAGAGTCAGAGTTGTGCGAAGGTTGAAATTTTGGCACATTGGGATTTATATGAATATATTTCAACTCAGATAAAAGCTACAACCATGGGCTATTTTTTTGTTGTATTCTACATGAAACTGCGCACATTTTCATATATAAAACTTTAAGTAATGGCTAATATAAAATGGTGCAAACATTACAATAATGTGACGAAAGAATTTCTGAGATTTTCAGCAATTACCGTGCGTGGATGTAAGGAAAATATTTTTTTAAAATTCGCCATAAATCGAAATATTGTGCTAGAGACTTTCAATGTGTTGCAGAATGAAGGTAAATGATTGAATATTACTAGAATGTAAGAGTTTTAGCTTACAATTGCATTTTTTTATTTCGAGAGTCAAAATTGACCGAAGATTGAAAATTTGGCACATCATGATTTATATGAAAATATCTCAAATTTGATTAAAGCTACAACCATGAGTTATTTTTGGTTGTATTCAACATGAAATTGCACACATTTTCATATATAAATCTTTATGTAACGGCTGATATAAAAAGGGTGCAAACATTACGACAGGGCAACGAAGAAATTTCTGAGATTTTCGGCCGAGCTACCGCGAGCACACATAAGGAAAAAGTGTTTTTCAAAAATTCACCATAAATCGAAATATTGTGCTAGAGACTTCCAATTGGTTGTAAAATGAAGGTAAATGATTGAATATTACTAAAATGTAAGAGTTCTAGCTTATAATTGCATTTTTCGACCATTTCGGTTGAGTCAAAATTGTCCAAAGGTTGAAATTATGGCACTTATCGTGATTTGTATGAAAATATTTCGAAACTGATAATAGCTACAACCTTGGGCTATATTTTCTTGTATTATACAGGAAATTGCACATATTTTCATATATAAAACTTTATGTAACGGCTAATATAAAACAGTGCAAACATTACGACAAAGTGACGAAAGAATTAGAGATTTTCGGCTGAGTTACCGCTCTTGGACGTAAGGAAAAAGTTTTTTTTTAAATTCACCATCAATCAAAATTTTGTGCTAGAGACTTCCAATTTGTTGCAAAATGAAGATAAATAATTGAATATTAATAGAATGTAAGAGTTTTAGCTTAAAATTGTGTTTTTCGACCATTTCAGTCGAGTCAAAATTGACCGAAGGTTGAAATTTTGGCACTTATCGTGATTTTTATGAAAATATTTCAAAACTGATAAAAGCTACAACCATGAGTTATTTTTTGTTGTATTCTACATGTAATTGCGCACATTTTCATAATCAAAACTTTATGTAACGGCTAATATAAAACAGTGCAAACATTACGACAGTGACAAAAGAATTTCTGAGATTTTCAGCTGTTACCACGCCCGGACTTAAGAAAAACGTTTTTTTCAAAAATTCACCATAAATCAAACTATTGTGCTACAAACTTCCAATTTGTAGCAAAATAAAGTTAAATGATTAGATATTACTAGAATGTAAGAATTTTAGCTTACAATTGCGTTTTTTGACCATTTCGGTCAAGTCAAAGTTGACTGAAGGTTGAAATTTTGGCACATTGTGATATATATGGAAATATTTCAAAACTGATAAGGAGCTACAATCAGAAGTTTTTTTTGTATTCTACATGAAATTATGCATATTTTCATTATACAAAACTTTATGTAACGGCTAATATAAAATGGTGCAAACATAACAACAAAGTGACGAAAGATTTTGTGAGATTTTTGGCAGAGTAACCGCATGCAGACTTAAGGATAAAGTGTTTCAAAAATTCACCATAAATGGAAATATTGTGCTAGAGACTTCCAATTTGTTGCAAAATGAAGTTAAATTATTAAATATTACTAGCATGTTAGAGTTTTACCTTACAATTGCATTTTTCAACCATTTCAGTAGAGTCAAAGTTGACTGAAGGTTGAAATTTTGGCACTAATCGTGATTTATATGAAAATATTTCAACACTGATAAAAGCTACAACAATGGGCTATTTTTTGTTGTATTCTACATGAAATTTCGCACATTCTCATATATTAAACTTTATGTAACGGCTAATATAAAATGATGTAAACATTACGATAAAGTGACGAAAGGATTTCTGAATTTTTCGGCAGTTACCGTGCGCGGACGTAAGGAAAATGTTTTTTTTTTAAATTACCATAGATCGAAATATTGTGCTAGAGACTTCCAATGTGTTGCATAATGAAGGTAAATGATTGAATATTACTAGAATGTAAGAGTTTTAGCTTACAATTGCGTTTTTTTACCATTTCGGTAGAGTCAAAGTTGACCGAAGGTATAAATTTTGGCACTTAACGTGATTTATATGAAAATATCTCAAATTTGATAAAAGCTACAACCATGAGTTATTTTTTTGTTGTATTCTACATGAAATTGCTCACATTTTTATATATAAATCTTTTTGTAACGGCAGATATAAAACGGTGCAAACATTACGACAAAGCGACAAAAGAATTTCTGAGATTTTCTGGCTGTTACCGCACACGGACGTAAGAAACAAGTGTTTTTCAAAAATTCACCATAAATCGAAATGTGCTAGAGACTTTCAATTGGTTGTAAAATGAAGGTAAATGATTGAATATTACTAGAATGGAAGAGTTTTAGTTTACAATTGTGTTTTTTTACTATTTCGGTCGAGTCATAGTTGACTGAATGTTGAAATTTTGGCACTTATCGTGATTTATATGAAAATATTTCAATTCTGATAAAAGCTACAACCATGTGTTGTTTTTGTTGTATTTTACATGAAATTGCACACTTTCATATATAAGACTTTATGTAACGGCTAATATAAAACGGTGCAAAATTTACTACAAAGCGACAATAGAATTTCTGAGATTTTCGGTCGAGTTACCGCGCGCGGACATAAGGAAAAAGTTTTTTTTTTTTTAAATTCACCATAAATCAAAATGCGGGTCTCAGAACCACAGAGTTGTAAATGCCCCCCCACCAATATTGAGTTAGGCGTACCAGTAGATTTGGCAACATTTCCTGTGTCTATTTGTTGCATTTCTATGTTATTCAGGAGTTTCAAAAATTTCGAAATCCCTACTTGAGCAGTAGGAATTATCGATTTTGTCTACTTGAATGAATGTTGTGTCGCGCGGAGGTTACAGCCTCATAAGAGCTCAGAACCACAAGGAAGCACATGCGCAGCTCAAGAGTGAGCCAATGAGAGCGCGCGTCACTAAGCGGTAGTCAGTTCTAAGCCAATCAGCATTTTTCCCCATAAGGCGCCCGTAGGTGTTGGCCAATCACCAAACTGTTTACAATCTGCTACTGTTTACATGTTCTTAGCTGATGTACAGTATTTTCATGGTGAGTACAGATTAAAATATTTGCTTTTCTTAGAGAAGTAGTAGTGAGTGTAGTAGTATTATATTTCTATAATTTTTTTGTTTGATTATTTTGATATTGGTGATGATTATTTTAATGACTAAACATTATGATGATGGAATGTTATCATGTTCAACATCATTATTACTAATATTACTGTATTATCATTATTATTTGCTATTATCATTAATAATATTATGTTTACATGTTCTTTAGCGGATGTCCAGTATTTTCATGGTGAGTACAGATTAAAATATTTGCTTTTCTTAGAGAAGTAGTAGTGAGTGTAGTAGTATTATTTTTCTATAATTTTTTGCTTGATTATTATGATATTGGTGATTATTTTAATGACTAAACATTATGATGATGGAATGTTATCATGGTCAACATCATTATTACTAATATTACTGTATTATCATTATTATTTGCTATTATCATTAATATTATCAATACTCCTATTATTATTATTATTATCAAATATCATGATCATCATCATCAGTATAACATCCATGATTGTTATACCACGAAAGTATTTTCATGGTGAGTACACATTTTATTATCCTTATTATTTTTATCAATATTATTAGCCAATATTACTGTATTACCATTATTATTGATATTTTTATAATTATTATTATTATTATTTTTTTTTTTTTTTTTGCTCTATCACAGTCCTCCAATTCGACTGGGTGGTATTTATAGTGTGGGGTTCCGGGTTGCATCCTGCCTCCTTAGGAGTCCATCACTTTTCTTACTATGTGTGCCGTTTCTAGGATCACACTCTTCTGCATGAGTCCTGGAGCTACTTCAGCCTCTAGTTTTTCTAGATTCCTTTTCAGGGATCTTGGGATCGTGCCTAGTGCTCCTATGATTATGGGTACGATTTCCACTGGCATATCCCATATCCTTCTTATTTCTATTTTCAGATCTTGATACTTATCGATTTTTTCCCTCTCTTTCTCTTCAACTTTGGTGTCCCATGGTATTGCGACATCAATGAGTGATACTTTCTTCTTGACTTTGTCAATCAACGTCACGTCTGGTCTGTTTGCACGTATCACCCTATCCGTTCTGATACCATAGTCCCAGAGGATCTTTGCCTGATCGTTATCTATCACTCCCTCAGGTTGGTGCTCGTACCACTTATTACTGCAAGGTAGCTGATGTTTCTTGCACAGGCTCCAGTGGAGGGCTTTTGCCACTGAATCATGCCTCTTTTTGTACTGGCTCTGTGCAAGTGCCGGGCATTCGCTTGCTATGTGGTTTATGGTTTCATTTTTCGTATTGCACTTCCTACATATGGGAGAGATGTTATTTCTGTCTATCGTTTTTTGAACATATCTGGTTCTTAGGGCCTGATCTAGTGCCGCTGTTATCATTCCTTCAGTTTCCTTCTTTAGCTCTCCCCTCTGTAGCCATTGCCATGTGTCATCGCTGGCTAGTTCTTTAGTCTGTCTCATGTATTGTCCGTGCATTGGTTTGTTGTGCCAGTCCTCTGTTCTGTTTGTCATCCTGCTGTCTCTGTATATTTGTGGGTCTTCGTCTACTTTTATTAGTCCTTCTTCCCATGCACTCTTTAGCCACTCGTCTTCACTGGTTTTCAGATATTGCCCCAGTGCTCTGTTCTCGATGTAGACGCAGTCCTCTATACTTAGTAGTCCTCTCCCTCCTTCCTTTCATGTTATGTATAGTCTGTCCGTATTTGCTCTTGGGTGTAGTGCTTTGTGTATTGTCATATGTTTCCTGGTTTTCTGATCTATGCTGCGGAGTTCTGCCTTCGTCCATTCCACTATTCCTGCGCTGTATCTGATTACTGGCACTGCCCATGTGTTTATGGCTTTTATCATATTTCCGGCGTTGAGTTTTGACTTGAGTATCGCCTTGAGTCTCGGCATATATTCTTTCCTGATTGTGTCCTTCATCTCTTGGTGTTTTATACCCCCTCCTTCCATTATTCCCAGGTATTTGTATCCTGTCTCATCTATGTGTTTGATGTTGCTCCCATCTGGTAGCTTTATCCCTTCAGTTCTCGTTACTTTGCTGCTGCTGCTGCTGCTATTATTATTATTATTATTATTATTATTATTATATTATTATTATTATTGTTGTTGTTGTTGTTGTTGTTGTTGTTGTTGTTGTTGTTGTTTTTGTAACACGAATATAATTACACTTTATTATCCTTTTACACATTTAATTATGGTTTAAGTGCTGGGTATGAATAAAATATACACAAATGTGAGGAGTTAGGCGTGCATTTTGAATGCTAGCGCACCCCACAATTTTTTTTTTATTTTCACCAAAAATTTATAAAGGGTAGGGCTTTCATATGAAACTTAGTTAAAATCAATATCTTTCTTAGAAGCAGAGTAATGAATGCTAGACTTTGAGGGCAATTTACTCATTTTTTAGAAAGTGGCGTTTACCACCTTGTGATTCTGAGGCCCTCAAATATTGTGCTAGAGACTTCCAATGTGTTGCAAAATGAAGGTAAATGATTGAATATTACTAGAATGTAAGAGTTTTCGCTTACAATTGCGTTTTTCGACCATTTCAGTCAAGTCAAAGTTGACTAAAGGTTGAAATTTTGGTACTTTTCCTGATTTTTATGAAAATATTTTGAAACATAAAAGCTACAACCACGTGTTATTTTTTGTTATTCTACATAAAATCGTGCGCATTTTCATATACAAAACTGTAACAGCTAATATAAATTGGTGCAAAATTTACGACAATCGTGACTAAAAAATTTATGAGATTTTCGAGTTACCGCACGGAGATTTAAGGAAAAAATTGTTTTTCAAAAATTCACCATTAATAGAAATATTGTGTTAGAGACTTCCAATTTGTTGCAAAATGAAGATGAATGATTGAATGTTACTAGAATGTAAGAGTTTTAGCTTACAATTGGGTTTTTCGACCATTTCAGTCGTGTCAAATTTGACCGAAGGTTAAAATTTTGGCACTTATGATTTATATGAAAATATTTCAAAACTGATAAAAGCTATAACCATGGGTTGTTTTTTGTTGTATTCTACATGAAATTGCACACTTACATATATAAAACTTTATGTAACGGCTAATATAAATTACAAGAAAGTGACGATAGGAATTTCTGAGATTTTCAGCCGAGTTACCGCACGCAGACGTAAGGAAAGTGTTTTTCAAAAATTCATCATAAATCGAAATATTTTGCTAGAGACTTCCAATCTGTTGCAAAATGAAGGTAAATGATTGAATTTTACTAGAATGTAAGAGTTTTAGCGTACAATTGCGTTTTACGACTTTTTCGGTTGAGTCAAAGTTGACCAAAGGGTTGAAATTTTGTCACTTATCGTGATTTTTATGAAAATATTTCAAAACTGATAAAAGCTACAACCACGAGTTATTTATTGTTGTATTCTAAAAGAAACTGCACACATTTTGACATACAAAACTTTATGTAACGGCTAATATAAAACTGTGAAAACGTTACGACAAAGTGACGAAAGAATTATTAAACGTAGAGTCAAAATGTATCCCGTATGCCGATTGGACGTATTATAAGTTGACTCAAAAAAGTTTTTTTTTAGATTCGTGGAAAAGTACTTATAGCCCTACCAGCCAAAAACTTTTGAATCACGCGCCTTGGGGGATGCTGGGGAGTTCACGGATCAAGGCGTTGTTTTGTTTACAATCGTTATGTAGGCACGCAAGCGCGAATTTCTTTCTTATCGCACTAAAAAGTATCAGTGACATATCTCAAAAATTATTTCATCACATTGGCATAATTTTTGCACCATTTTAAATTATCTGTTATATGGAGTATTATATATGAAAATGTGTGCAATTTCATGTAGAATACAACGAAAAAATACACATGATTGTAGCTTCTATCAGTTTTGAAATATTTCCATATAAATAACGATAAATGCCAAAATTTCAACCTTTGGTCAACTTTGACTCTACCAAAATGGTCGTAAAACGCAATTGTAAGCTAAAACTCTTATATTCTAGTAATATTCAATCATTTACCTTCATTTTGCAACGAATTGGAAGTCTCTAGCACAATATTTCGATTTATGGTGAATTTATGAAAAAAAACAAATTTCCTTACGTCCATGCAGCAACTCCTCCGAAAAAAATCAAATTTTATATATGAAAATGTGCGCAATTTCATGTAGAATACAACAAAAAGTGATTGAAGGTTGTAGCTTTTCTCTTTTTCGAAATATTTGCATAATTGTACGCTAAAACTCTTACAATCTAGTAATATAGTGTCATTTATCTTCATTTTGAAACAAATTCGAAGTGTCTAGCACAATATTTAGATTTATGGTGAATTTAAAAAAAAAACTTTTTCCCTCCGTGCGCCGATTCGCGGCCGCAAATCTCCGAAATGCGTAAGTCGCATTCTCCTAATATTTGCTCCTTTTCATATTAGGCATTTTATAGAGTTTCATATATGAAAATGTGCACAAATTCATGAAGAATACAAAAAAAATATTTGAAGGTTGTAGCTTTTCTCATTTTTGCAATATTTGCATATAAAAAATATATATATAAAAATTTCGACATTTGGTCAACTTTAACTTGTCCGAAATGGTTGAAAACTGCAATTCTAAGCTAAAACTCTTGCAGTATCGTAATATTCAATCACTTGTCTTAATTTTGAAACAAATTGGAAGTTTCTAGAACAATATTTAGATTTAAGGTGAATTTTTGAAAAAAAAACATTCATGCATCATTTTGTGATATTTTTTGTGTGTTGCTTTGTGATCGTCTTACAATGTGTTATATATCAAAATGATCGCAATTTAGCGTAAAATACAATGAAAAAAAAGTAACTCGTTCGCTTTAACCATTTTTCGCACAGCTTGATTTGAATGAAATGTATGATTTTTTTTTTGTCGCTACCATATATCGCATTATTTAGATATGATAATGATATTTTTTTCATTTCTGATAGTTGCATACTAAACTTCAGGCAATGACAAAAAAAGGAGCCAAAAATGAACTCTTTAATCTTGAAAACTAAGCACGCTGTGAGTTTTTAAAAAAATTATTTTTTCCGCTTCCGCGCCTACTGCAAACCCTCCTTGGCATACGGGAGGCGTTTTGGTTTTTAGGGCTTAGGCGTAAGAGGGTTAAATGAAATTGCACACATTTTCACATACAAAACTTTATGTAATGTCTAATATAAAACGGTGCAAATATTTCGACATAATGACGAAAAAATTTGAGATTTTCGGCCAAGTTACCACACACTGACTTAAGGAAAAAGTGTTTTTCAAAAATTCACCATAAATCGAAATATTGTGCTGGAGACTTCCAATTTGTTGCAAAATAAAGGGAAATGATCGAATATTACTAGAATGTAATGGTTTACCTTACAATTGCGTTTTTCGACCATTTCAGTCGAGTCAAAGTTGTCCAAAGTTTGAAATTTTGGCACTTATTGTGATTTATATGAAAATATTTCAAATCTGATAAAAGCTACAACCATGACTTATTTTTTTTTGTATTTTACATGAAATTGTGCACATTTTCATATATAAAACTTTATGTAACGGCTAATATAAAATGGTGCACATTACGATAAAATGAAGAAAGAATTTGAGATTTTTGGAATTTACTACGCTCGAGTTAAGAAAAAGTTTTTTTTTAATTTACCATAAATCAAAATATTGTGCTAAGACTTCCAATTTGTTGCAAAATGAAGGTAAATGATTTACTAGAATTTAAGGGTTTTAGCTTACAATTGCATTTTTTGTTCATTTCGATCAAGTCAAAGTTGACCGAAGTTTGAAATTTTGGCACTTACTGTGACTTAATGAAAATATCTCAAATTTGATAAAAGCTACAACCATGAGTTATTTTTTTATTTATTCTACATAAAATTGCGCACATTTTCATACATAAATCTTTATGTAACGGGTAATATAAAACTGTGGAAACATTAGACAAAGCGAGGAAAGAATTTCTGAGATTTTCGGTGGAGTTACTGCGCACAGACGTAAGGAAAAAGTGTTTTTCAAAATTCACCATCAATGAAATATTGTCCTAGAGGCTTTAAATTTGCAAACATTTTCATATATAAAACTTTGTAATGGCTAATATTAAACGGTGCAAAAATTATGAAAAAGTGAAGATAGAATTTCTGAGATATTCGGCCAAGTCACCACGCACTGACGTAAGGAAAAAGCGTTTTTTAAAAATTCAACATAAATCGAAATATTTTGCTAGAGACTTCCAATTTTTTGCAAAATGAAGGTAAATGATTGAATATTAGTAGAATGTAAGAGTTTT
Organism: Macrobrachium nipponense; assembly: GCF_015104395.2. Classification (NCBI taxonomy): domain Eukaryota; kingdom Metazoa; phylum Arthropoda; class Malacostraca; order Decapoda; family Palaemonidae; genus Macrobrachium; species Macrobrachium nipponense. The sequence continues at coordinate 38,362,026 of NC_061088.1, read as the reverse complement.
AGCTTACAATTGCGTTTTTTTACCATTTCCGTCAAGTCAAAGTTGCCCAAAGGTTGAAATTATGGCACCTATCACTATTTATTTGAAAATATTTCAAACCTGATAAAAGATACAACCATTTTTGTTGTATTCTACATGAAATTGCACATATTTTCATATATACCACTTTATGTAATGGCTAATATTAAACAGTGCAAAAATTACGACTAAGTGACGAAAGAATATCTGAGATTTTCGGCCGAGTTACCGAGCGCAGACGTAAGGAAAAAGTTTTTCAAAAATTCACCATAAATCAAAATATTGTGCTAGAGACTTCCAATTTGTTGCAAAATGAAGGTAAATGATTGAATGTCACTAGAATGTAAGTGTGTTAGCTTACAAATGCGTTTTTTGACCATTTCGGTAGAGTCAAAGTTGACAGAAGGTTGAAATTTTGGCACTTATTGTGATTTATATGAAAATATTTCAAATTGGATAAAATCTACAACCATTGGTTGTTTTTGTTGTATTCTACATGAAATTGCACATATATTCATATATAAAACTTTGTGACGGCTAACATAAAACGGTGCAAAATTTACGACAAAGTAATGAAAGAATTTGAAATTTTTGCCCGAGTTACCGCGCACGGACTTAAGGAAAAAGTTTATTTTTTTAATTAACTATAAATCGAAATATTATGCTAGAGACTTCCAATTTGTTGCTAAATGAAGGTAAATGATTGAATATTACTAGAATGTAATGGTTTTACCTTACAATTGCGTTTTTCGACCATTTCAGTTGAGTCAAAGTTGTCAAAGTTTTGAAATTTTGGCACTTGTGATTTATATGAAAATATTTCAAATCTGATAAAAAATACAACTATGAGTTATTTTTTGTTTTATTCTACATGAAATTGCACACATTTTCATATATAAAACTCTATGTAACGGCTAATATAAAATGGTGCAAACGTTACGATAAAATGACTAAAGAATTTGAGATTTTCGGAGAGGTTTTTTTTTTTAATTCACCATAAATGGAAATATTGTGCTAGAGACTTCCAATTTGTTGCAGAATGAAGGTAAATGATTGAATATTACTAGAATGTAAGAGTTTTAGCTTAAAATTGCATTTTTCGATCATTTCGATAGTCAAAGTTGACAAGGTTGAAATTTTGGCACTTGTCATGATTTATATAAAAATATCTCAAATTTGATAAAAGTTACAACCATGAGTTATTTTTTGTTGTATTCTACATGAAATTGCGCACATTTTCATATATAAATCTTTATGTAACGGGTAATATAAAATGGTGGAAAGATTACGACAAAGCAAGGAAAGAATTTCTGAGATTTTCGGCGGAGTTACCGCGCACAGACGTAATGAAAAAGTGTTTTTAAAAAATTCACCATAAATGAAATATTGTCCTAGAGACTTTCAATTAGTTGCAAAATGAAGGTAAATGATTGAAAATTACTAGTGTAAGAGTTTTAGCTTACAATTGCATTTTTCGACCATTTCGGTAGAGTCAAAGGTGACCGAAGGTTGAAATCTTGGCACTTATCCTGATTTATATGAAAATATTTCAAAACGGAAAAACCTACTGCCTTGGGTTGTTTCTTGTTGTATTTTACATGAAATTTTGCATATTTTCATACATAAAACTTTATGTAACTGCTAATATAAAATGGTGCAAAAATTACGAGAAAGTGAAGATAGAATTTATGAGATTTTCGGCCAAGTTACCACGCGCAGCCATAAGGAACAAAGTGTTTTTACAAGATTCGCCATAATTCGAAATATTTTGCTATAGACTTCCAATTTATTGCAAAATGAAGGTAAATGATTGAATATTACTAGAATGTACCAGTTTTCGCTTACAATAACGTTTTTCGACCATTTTGATAGTCAAAAGTTGACAGAAGGTTGAATTTTGGCAATTATCGTGATTTTTATGAAAATATTTCAAAACTGATAAAAGCTACAACCATGAGTTATTTTTTGTTGTATTCTACATGTGATTGCGCATATCTTCATTGAAACTTTATTTAACGGCTAATATAAAACGGTGCAAAAATTACGACAGTGACCAAGGAATGTCTGAGATTTTCGAGCGAAGTACCGAGTGCAGAGTTAAGGAAAAATTGTTATTTAAAAATTCACCATAAATTGAAATATTGTGCTAGACACTTCCTATTTGTCGCAAAATGAAGGTAAATAATTGAATATTACTAGAATGTAAGAGCTTTAGCTTAGAATTGCGTTTTTCGACCATTTCGGTCAAGTCAAAGTTGACCGAATGTTGAAATTTTGGAACTTATTGTGATTTATATGAAAATATTTCAAAACTGATAAAAGCTACAACCATGGGTTGTTTTTTGTTGTATTCTACATGACATTACGCACATTTTCATATATAACACTTTATGTAATTGCTAATATAAAACGGTGCAAAAATTACGATAAAGTGATGAGAGAATTTCTGAGATTTTCAGCAGAGTTAATTGCGCGGACTTGAGGAAAATGTATTTTTCAAAAATTCACCATAAATCGAAATATTGTGCTAGAGACTTCCAATTTGTTGGAAAATGAAGGTAAATGAGTGATTATTACTAGAATGTAAGAATTTTAGCTTAAAATTGCGTTTTTCAACCATTTCGTTAGTTAAAGTTGACCAAAGGTTAAAATTTTGGCACTTATCATGATTTATATGAAAATATTTCAAACATGTTAAAAGTTACAACCATGGGTTTTTTTTTTGTTGTATTTTACATAAAATTGCGCACATTCTCATTTTTAACACTTAATGTATTGGCTAATATAAAATGGTGCAAAAATGACAACAAAGTCACAATAGAATTTCTGAGGTTTTTTGCAGAGTTACCACGCACAGAGGTAAAAAAAGGTGTTTTTTAAAGCTTAACCATAAATCAAAATATTGTACTAGAGACTTCCAATTTGTTGTCAAATGAAGCTAAATGATTGAATATTACTAGAATGTAATAGTTTTAGCTTACAATTGCGTTTTTTGACCAAATTTCACTGAAAGTTGAAATTTTGCCACTTATCGTGATTTTTATGAAAATATTTCAAAACTGATGAAAGCTGCAACCATGAGTTATTTTTTGTTGTATTTTACATTTAATTGCGCATATATTCATATATAAAACTTTATGTAACGGTAATATAAAACGGTGCAAAAATTACGACAAATTGACAATAGAACTTTGAGATTTTCAGCCGAATTACTGTGCGTGGACGTAATGAAAGTATTTTTCAAAAAGTCACCATAAATCGAAATGTTGTGCTAGAGAATTCCAATTGTTGCAAAATAAAGGTAAATGATTGAATATTACCAGAATGTAAGATTTTAGCTTATAATTGCGTTTTTCGACCATTTCTGTTGAGTTAAAGTTGACCGAAGGTTGAAATTTTGGCACATCGTGATTTTTATGAAAATATTTCAAAATTGGTAAAAGCTACAACCATGAATTATTTGTTTTGTATTATACATGAAATTGCGCACATTTTCATATACAAAACTATGTAACGGCTAATATGAAACGGTGCAAACATTACGAAAAAGTGACAAAAGAATTTCTGAGATTTTTGGCCGAGTTACCCTGCACGGATTTGAGGAAAATGTTTTTTTTCAAAAATTCACCATAAATCCCAAAATATTGTGCTAGAGACTTCCAATTTGTTGCAAAATGAAGGTAAATGATTGAATATTGCTAGAATGTAAGAGTTTTAGCTTACATTTGCGTTTTTCGACCATTTTCGTAGTCAAATTTGACCAAAGGTTGAAATTTAGGCACTTAGCGTGATTTTTATAAGAATATTTAAAAACTGAGAAAAGCTACAACCACGAGGTATTTTTTTCATATTCTACATGAAATTGCTCATATTTTCATATATACAAAACTTTATGTAACGGCTAATATAAAATGGTGCAAAAATTGACAAAGTGATGAAAGAATGCCAGTGATTTTCGGCAGTTACCGCGCACAGAGGTAAAGAAAGTGTTTTTTAAAAATTCACCAAAAATAGAAATAATGTGCTAGAGACTTTCTATTTATTGCAAAATGAATGTAAATAATTGAATATTACTAGAATGTAAGCGCTTTGGCTTACAATTGCATTTTTCGACCATTTCGTTAGAGTCAAAGTTGACCGAAGGTGTAAATTTTGGAACTTATAGTGATTTATATGAAAATATTTCAAAACTGATAAAAGTTACAACCATGGGTATTTTTGTGTTGTATTCTACATCAAATTACACACATTTTCATATGTAAAACTTTATGTAAAGGCTAATATAAAGTGACGAAAGAATCTCCTAAATTTTCGGCATAGTTACCTCGCGCGGACTTAAAGAAGTTTTTTTTTTAATTCACCTTAAATCAAAAAATTGTGCTAGAGACTTCCTATTTGTTGCAAAATGAAGGTAAATAATTGAATATTGCTAGAATGTAATGGTTTTAGCTTATAATTGTGTTTTTCGACCATTATGATAGTCAAAATTGACCTAAGGTTGAAATTTTGGCATTTTATGAAAATATTTCAAAACTGATAAAAGCTACAACCATGAGTTATTTTTTTGTTGTATTCTACATGTAATTGCACATATTTTCATATATAAAACTTCAGGTAACGGCTAATATAAATTACGAGAAAGTGACAATAAAATTTCTTGAGATTTTCGGCCGATTTATGGAAAAAGTGTTTTTCAAAAATTCATCGTAAATCGAAATATTTTGCTAGAGAATTCCAATCTGTTGCAAAATGAAGGTAAATGATTGAATATTACTAGAAAGTAAGAGTTTTAGCTTACAATTGCGTTTTTCGACCTTTTCGGTCTAGTCAAGTTTACCGAAGGTTGAAATTTTGCCACTTATCATGGTTTTTATGAAAATATTTCTAAACTCATAAAAGCTACAACCATGGGTTGTTTATTGTTATTTTCTACAAGAAATTGCGCATATTTTGACATACAAAACTTTATGTAAGGGCTAATATAAAACGGTGCAAACGTTACTAGAGAGTGACGAAAGAATTTCTGAGATTTTCGGCCAAGTTACCGCGCATGGACTTACGGAAAAAGTTTTTCAAAAATTCACCATAAATCGAAATATTGTGCTAAGAGACTTCCAATTGGTTGCAAAATAAAGTAAAATGATTGAATATCGCTAGAATATAAGAGTTTTAGCTTACAATTGCAATTTTCGACCATTTTGGTAGAGTCAAAGTTGACCAAAGGTCTAAATTATGGCACTTATGATTTATATAAAAATATTTCAAAACTGATGAAAGCTATAACCATGGGTTGTTTTTTTTGTTGTATTCTACATTAAATTGCGCATCTTTTCATATATAACGCTTTATGTAATAGCTAATAAAAAAAGTGTTCTTCGAAAGTTCACAGTAAATAGAAATGTTGTGCTAGAGACTTCCAATTTGTTGCAAAATAAAGGTAAATGATTGATTATTACTAGAATGTAAAAGTTTTAGCTTACAATTGCGTTTTTCGACCATTTCGGTGGATTCAAAGTTGACTGAAGGTTGAAATTTTTGCACTTTTTGTGATTTATATGAAAATATTTCAAAACTGATAAAAGCTACAACCATGAATTATTTTATTTATATTCTACATGTAATTATGCATATTTTCATATATAAAACTTTATGTAACGGCTAATTTACAACTGTGCAAAAATTACGACAAAGTGATGATAGAACTTCCGAGATTTTCGGCAGAGTTCCTGTGTGCGGACATATGAAAAATGTGTTTTTCAAATATTCACCATAAATCGAAATATTGTGCTAGAGACTTCCAATTTGTTACAAAATAAAATAAAATTAATAAATATTGCTAGAATGTAAGTTTTAGCTTACAATTGTGTTTTTCGATCACTTCGGTAGAGTCAAAGTTGACCGAAGGTTGAAATTTTGGCATATCGTGATTTTTATGAAAATATTTCAAAACTGATAAAAACTACAATTATGAGTTACTTTTTGTTGTATTCTACAAGATATTGTGCACATTTTCATATACAAAACTTTGTAACAGCTAATATAAAACTATGCAAAATTAACGACAATGTGACAAAAGAATTTCTGTTTAAATTCCCCATAAATCTAAATATTGTGCTAGAGACTTCCAATTTGTTACAAAATGAAGGTAAATGATTGAATATTACTAGAATGTAAGCTTGCAATTGTATTTTACGACCATTTCGGTAGTCACAGTTGATTTATATGAAAATATTTCAAATTTGATACAAACTACAACCATGGGTTGTTTTTTGTTTTATTCTACATGAAATTGCACATATTTTCATATATAAAACTTTTATATAACGGCTAATTATGTAACGGCTAATACAAAAAACTGCAAAATATACGACAAAGTGATGAAAGAAATTCTGAGTTACTGCGTGTGGACGTAAGGAAAAAGTATTCTTTTAAATTCACCATAAATCAAAATATTGGTAGAGACCTACAATTTGTTGCAAATTAAAGTTAAATGATTGAATATTACTAGAATGTAAGAGTTTTAGCTTACAATTGCGTTTTATGACCATTTCGGTCGAGTGAAAGTTGTCCGAAGGTTCAAATTTTGGCACTTGTGATATGAAAATATCTCAAAACTGATAAAAGCTACAACCATGAGTTAATTTTTTTTTTTGTATTTTACATGTAATTGCGTACAGTTTCACATATAAAACTTCATGTAATGGTTATATAAAATGGTGCAAACATTACGATAATGTGACAAAAGAACTTCTGAGATTTTCCCTCGAGTTACCGCACACAGATTTAAAGAAAATGTGCTTTTCAAAAATTCACCAAAAATCAAAATATTGTGCTAGAGACTTCCAATTTGTTGTGAAATGAAGGTAAATAAATGAATATTACTAGAATGTAAGAGTTTTAGCTTACAATTTATTTCGACCATTTAAGTTGAGTTAAACTTGACTGAAGGTTGAAATTTTGGCACTTATCAAGATTTTAATGTAAATATTTCAAAACGGATAAAAGCTACAACCACGAGTTACTTTTTGTTGTATTCTTCATTAAATTTCTCAGATCTTCATATATAAAACTCTATGTAACACCTACTATAAAACGGTGCAAAATTTACGACAAAGTGACGAAAGAATTTCTGTGATTTTCTGCAGTTACCGTGCACGGACTTAAGGAAAATTTTTTTTTTCAATTCCCTATAAATCGAAAAATTTTGCTAGAAACTTCCAATTTGTCGCAAAATGAAGGTTAATGAGTGAATATTACTAGAATGTAAGAGTTTTAGCTTACAATTGCGTTTTTCGACCATATCAGTCAAGTCAAAGTTGACTGAAGGTTGAAATTTTGGTACTTATCCTGATTTTTATGAAAATATTTTGAAACTGGTAAAAGCTACAACCATGAGTTCTTTTTTTGTTGTATTCTACATGAAATTGCACTCATTTTCATATATAAAACTTTATGTAACGGCTAATATAAAACTGTGCAAAAATTACGACAAAGTGACGAAAGAATTTGAGATTTTCGGCCAAGTGACCGCGCGCAGATTTAAGGAGAAAGTGTTTTAAAAAATTCACCATAAATCGAAATATTGTGTTAGAGACATCCAATTGGTTTCCAAAATGAAGGTAAATGATTGAATATTACTAGAATGTAAGAGTTCTAGCTTACAATTGCGTTTTTCGACCATTTCGGTCGAGTCAAAGTTGACTAAAGGTTGAAATTTTGGCACATCATGATTATGAAAATATTCAAAAACTGATAAAAGCTAACCACGAGTTATCTTTTTTTTTTTTATTCTACATAAAATTGCACACATTTTCATATACAAAATTTTATGTAACGGCTAATATAAAACTGCAAAAATTACAACAAAGTGACGAAAGAATTTCTGAGATTTGCGGCCGAGTTACGGTGCACGGACTTAATGAAAGTGTTTTTTAAAATCCACTATAAATCGAAATATTATGTTAAGAGACTTCCAATTTGTTGCAAAATGAAGGTAAATGATTGAATATTTCTAGAATGAAAGAGCTTTACCTTACAATTGCATTTTTCCACCATTTTGTTAGTCAAAGTTGACCGAAGGTTGAAATTTTGGCACTTATTGTGATTTATATGAAAATATTTCAAAAGTGATAAAAGCTACAGCCATGGGTTGTTTATGGTTGTATCCTACGTGAAATTACGCACATTTTCATATATAAATCTTTGTTACGGCTAATATATAACAGCTAAAAAATTACGACAAAGTGACGAAACAATTTCTGAGATTTTCGGCCGAGTTACTGCGTGTGAACGTAAGGAAAGTTTTTTTTTAAAATTCACCATAAATCGAAATATTGTGCTAGAGACTTCCAATTTGTTGCAAAATGAAGGTAAATGATTGAATATTACTAAAATGTAAGAGTTTTAGCTTACAAATGCGTTTTTCGACCATTTCGGTTGACTCAAAGTTGACTGAAGGTTGAAATTTTGGGACTTATCCTGATTTTTATGAAAATATTTTGAAACTGGTAAAAGCTACAACCATGAGTTCTTTTTTTGTTGTATTCTACATGAAATTGCACTCATTTTCACATATAAAACTTTATGTAACGGCTAATATAAAAGTGCAAAAATTACGACAAAGTGACGAAAGAATTTCTGAGATTTTCAGCCGAGTTACCGCACGCAGATTTAAGGAGAAAGTGTTTTAAAAAATTCACCATAAATCGAAATAGTGTTAGAGACATCCAATTGGTTGCAAAATGAAGGTAATTGATTGAATATTACTAGAATGTAAGACTTCTAGCTTACAATTGCGTTTTTTTACTATTTCGGTCGAGTCAAAGTTGACTAAAGGTTGAAATTTTGGCACATCATGATTATGAAAATATTCAAAAACTGATAAAAGCTATAACCACGAGTTATCTTTTTTTTTGTATTCTACATAAAATTGCACACCTTTTCATATAAAAATTTTTATGTAACGGCCAATATAAAACTGCAAAAATTACGACAAAGTGACGAAAGAATGTCAGAGATTTTCGTCAGTTACCACGCGCGGACGTAAGGAATTTTTTTTTTTTTTAATTCACCATAAATCGAAATATTGTGCTAGAGACTTCCAATTTGTTGCAAATGAAGGTACATAATTGAATATTACTAGAATGTAAGAGTTTCAGCTTACAATTGGGTTTTTCGACCATTTCGGTAGAGTCAAAGTTGACAGAAGGTTAAAATTTTGGCACTTAACGTGATTTTTATGAAAATATTTCGAAACTGGCAAAACCTACAACCATAAGTTATTTTTTGTAGTATTCTACATGAAATTGCACACATTTCATATGTACAACTTTATGTAACGGCTAATATAAAATGGTGCAAAAATTACGAGAAAGTGACGCAAGAATTTCTGAGATTTCCGGCAGAGTTAACCACTCGTGGACTTAAGGGAAAAGTGTTTTTCAAAAATTCACGATAAATCGAAATATTGTGCTAGAGACTTTCAATTTGTTGCAAAATGAAGGTAAATGATTGAATATTACTAGAATGTAAGAGTTTTAGCTTACAATTGAATTTTTCGACCATTTCTGTCGAGTCAAAGTTGACGGAAGGTAGAAATTTTGGCTTTTATCGTGATTTTTATGACTATTTTGAAACTGGGAACATCTTTCACCATGAGTTATTTTTTGTTGTACCGCACGCGGACGTAAGGAAAAAGTTTTTTTTAATTCACCATACATCGAATTATTGTGATAGAGACTTCCTATTTGTTTTGCAAAATGAAGGTAAATGATTGAATATTACTAGAATGTAAGAATTTTAGCTTATAATAGTTTTTCTACCATTTGGGTCAAGTTAAGGTTGACCGAAGGTTGAAATTGTGGCATTCATTGTGATTTTTATGAAAATATTTCAAAACTGATAAGACCTAAAACTATGGGTTGTTTTTTTTTGCATTCTACATGAAATTGCACACATTTTCATATATAAAACTTTATGTAGCGCCTAATATGAAATAGTGCAAAAGTTACGACAAAGGGACGAAAGAATTAATGAGATTTTTGGCCGTGATACCGCACATGGACATAAGGAAATTTTTTTTCTAATTCACCATAAATCGAAATATTGTGCTAGAGACTTCCAATTTGGTGCAAAATAAAGGTAAATAATGTAATATTACTAGAATGTAAGTGTGTTCGCTTAGAATTGCGTTTTTCGACCATTTCGGTAGTCAAAGTTGCCCGAAGGTTGAAATTTTGGCACTTATGATTTATATGAAAATATTTCAAAACTGATAAAAGCTATAACCATGGGTTGTTTTTTGTTGTATTCTACATGAAATTACGCACATTTTCATACATAAAACTTTTTATGACTAATATAAAACGGCACAAAAATCACAACTAAGTGACAAAAGAATTTCGGAGATTTTCAGCAGAGTTACCGTGCGCCGACGTAAGTAAAAAGTTTTATTTTTAAATTCACCATAAATCGGTATATTGTGCTAGCGACTTCCAATTTGTTGCAAAAAGTAGGTAAATGATTGATTATTACTAGAATGTAAGAGTTTTAGCTTACAATTGCGTTTTTCGACCATTTCGGTCAAGTGAAAGTTGACCAAAGGTTGAAAATTTGGCACTTATCGTGATTTTTAGGACAAATATTTCAAAACTGATAAAACCTACAACCATGAGTTATTTGTTGTTGTATTCTACATGTAATTGTGTACAATTTCATATATAAAACTTATGTAACTGCTAATATAAAAGTGCAAAAATTACGACAGTGACGAAAGAATGACTGCTCATGGACATAAGTAAAAAAGGTTTTTCAAAAATTCACCATAATTCAACATATTGTGCTAGAGACTTCCAATTTGTTGCAAAATGAAGGTAAATGATTGAATATTACTAGAATGTAAGAGTTTTAGCTTACAATTGTGTTTTTTGACTATATCAGTCGAGGAAAAGTGTTGACTGAAGGTAGAAATTTTGACACTTATCGCGATTTTTATGAGAATATTTCGAATCTGGTAAAACCTACAACCACGAGTTGTTTTTTGTTGTATTTTACTTGAAATTGCACACATTTTCATATATAAAACTTTATGTAACAGCTAATATAAAATGGTGCAAAAATTATGACAGTGATGAAAAAATTTAAGATTTTCGGCATTGTTAACCACTTTTGGACTTAGGTAAAAAGTTTATCAAAAATTCACCATAAATTGAAATATTGTGCTAGAGACTTCCAATTTGTTACAAAATGAAGGTAAATGATTGAATATTACTAGAATGTAAGAGAGTTAGCTTACAATTGCATTTTTCTACCATTTCAGTAGAGTCAAAGTTGACCAAAGGTTGAAATTTTGGCACTTCTCATGATTTTTATGATATTTTGAAACTGGTAAAATCTTCTACCATGAGTTATTTTTTGTTGTATTCTACATGATATTGCGCACATTTTCATATATAAAGTTTATGTAATGGCTAATGTAAAATGGTGCAAAAATTACCACAAGTGACGAAAGAATTTCTGTGATTTTCGACAGAGTTAACTGCCCACGGACTTAAGGAAAAAGTTTTTAAAAAATTCACCATAGATCAAAGTATTGTGCTAGAGACTTCCAATTTGTTGGAAAATGAAGGTAAATGATTGAATATTACTAGAATGTAAGAGTTTTAGCTTACAATTGCGTTTTTTGACTATTTTGGTAGAGTCAAAGTTGAACGAAGGTTGAAATTTTTGGCACATCGTGGCTTTTGTGAAAATATTTCAAAACTGATAAAATCTACAACCACGAGTTATTTTTGTTGTATTCTACATGAAATTGTGCACATTTTCATATACAAAACTTTATGTAATGGCTAGTATAAAACGGTGTAAAATTTACGACAAAGCCACAAACTAATTTCTGAGATTTTAGGCCGAGTTACCGTGCGCGGACATAAGGAAAAAGTTTTTTTTTAAATTCACCATAAACCGATATATTGTGCTAGAGACTTCCAATTTATTGCAAAATGAAGGTAAATGATTGAATATTACTCGAATGTAAGAGTTTTAGCCTACAATTGCGTTTTTCGACCATTTCAGCAGAGTCAAAATTGACCAAAGATGGAATTTTTGCACATCATGATTTATATGAAAATATTTCAAAACTTATAAAAGCTATAACCATGGTTTTTTTTTTTTTTATTCTACATGAAATTGCGCACATTTTCATATGCAAAACTTTATGTAATGGTTAATATAAAACCGTGTAAAGAATACAACGATATGACGAAAGAATTTGAGATTTTCAGCAAAGTCACTGCGGAAAAAGTGTTTTTAAAAAATTCACCATAAATCGAAATATTGTGCTAGAGACTTGTAATTTGTTGCAAAATGAAGGTAAATGATTGCATATTACTTGAATGTAAGAGATTTAGTTTACAATTGCGTTTTTTGACCATTTCGGTCGAGTCAAAGTTGACCAAAGGTTATAATTTTGGCACTTATCGTGATTTATATGAAAATTTTTCAAAACTAATTAAAGCTGCAACCATGGGTTGTTTATTGTTGTATTCAAAATGAAATTGCACACATTTTTATGTATAAAACTATGTAATGGCTAATATAAAATGGTGCAAACAATACTACAATGTGACGATAAAATTTCAAGATTTTCGGCCGAGTTACTGCGCGCAGTTAAGGAAAAAGTGTTTTTCAAAAATTCACAATAAATCGGATTGTGCTAGAGACTTCCAATTTTTGCCAAAATGACTGTAAATGATTGAATATTACTAGAATATAAGAGTTTTAGCTTACAGTTGTGTTTTTCGACAATTTTGTTTGCGTCAAATTTGAATAAAGGTTGAAATTTTGACTTTTTATGAAAATATTTCAAAACTAATAAAAGCTACAACAATGAGTTTTTTTTTATTTTACATGAAATTGCACACATTTATTGCCAAATGAAGGCAATTGATTGAATATTACTAGGATGTAAGAGTTTTAGCTTACAATTGCGTTTTTCGACCATTTTGGTTTAGTCAAAGTTGACCAAAGGTTGAAATTTTGGCACATCGTGATTTATATGAAAATATTTCAAAACTGATAAAAACTACAACCATGGGTTTTTTTCGTTGTATTCTACATAAAATTACGCACATTTTCATATAAAGTTTGTTACGGGTAATATAAAACTGTGCAAAAATTATGATGTGCCGAAAAGAATTTCTGAGATTTTCGACCGAGTTACCACATGTGGACATTTGGTTAAAGTGTGTTTAAAAAATTCACAATAAATCGGAATATTATACTAAAGACTCCCAATTAGTTGCAAAAAGAAGGTAAATGATTGAATATTACTAGAATGTAAGAGTTTTAGCTTTCAATTGCGTTTTTCCACCATTTCGGTCAAGTCAAAGTTGACTTGAAGGTAGAAATTTTGGCACTTACCTTGTTTTATATGAAAATATTTCAAAACTAATAAAACTACATCCATGGGTGCTTTTTTTTTGTTGTATTCTACATAAAATTACACATATTTTCATATATGAATGTTTATGTAACAGGTAATATAAAACGGTGCAAAAATTAAGATAATGTGATGAAAAGAATTTCTGAGATTTTCGACAGTATTACCGCGCACGGACATAAGGAAAATGTTGTTTTTTTAAATTTACTATAAATCAAAATATTGTGCTAGAGATTTCCAATTTGTTCCAAAAAGGTCAATGATTGAATATTACTAGAATATAATGGTTTTAGCTTACAGTTGCGTTTTTCGACCATTTCGGTAGAGTCAAAGTTGACTGAAGGGTGAAATTTTGGCACATATTGTGATTTTTATGAAAATATTTCAAAACATATGAAAGCTACAACCATGAATTATTTTTTGTATTCTACATGTAATTGCGCACATTTTCATATATAAAACTTTATGTATCGGCTAATATAAGATTTTCCAAAAATTTCGACCGTGTTACTGCTCGCGGACGTAAGGAAAAAGTTTTTTTAAAATTTACCATGAATTGAAATATTTTGTTAGAGACTTCCAATTTGTTGCAAAATGAAGGTAAATGATTGAATATTAATAGAATGTAAGAGATTTAGCTTACAATTGCGTTTTTCGACCATTTCGTTCGAGTCAAAGTTGACCAAAGGTTATAATTTTGGCAATAATCATGATTTATATGAAAAATTTTCAAATCTACTTAAAGCTACAACCATGGTTTTTTTTGCTGTATTCCAATGAAATTTCACACATATATTAAACCTTATGTAATGGCTAATATAAAAGGTGCAAAAATTACGACAAAGTGACGAAAAGAATTTCAGAGATTTTCAGCCTAGTTACCACGCTCCGATTTAAGGAAAATATTTTTTTAAAAATTCACCGTAAATCTAAATATTGTGCTTGAGACTTCCAATTTATTGCGAAATTAAGGTAAATGATTGAATATTACTAGAGTAGAATTGTTTTAGCTTACAATTACGTTTTTCGACCATTTCGGGCGAGTAAAAGTTGATCAAAGATTGAAATTTTGGCACTTATGATTTTTATGAAAATATTTCAAAAGTGATAAAAGCTACAACCTTGAGTTATTTTTTGTTGTATTCTACATGTCATTGTGCACATTTTCATATAGAAAAATGTTATGTAACGGTCATTATAAAACCGTGCAAAAATTACGACAAAGTGACGATAAAATTTATGAGATTTTCGGCAGACTTACCGCTCGAGGACATAAGGAAAAAGTGTTTTAAAAAATTCACCATAAATCGAAATATTGTGCTAGAGACTTCCAATTTGTTGCAAAATGAAGGAAAATGATGGAATATTACTAGAATGTAAGGGTTTTAGCTTACAATTGCGTTTTTCGACTATTTCGGTAGAGTCAAAGTTGACCGATGATTGAGATTTGGCACATTGTGATTTTTATGAAAATATTTCAAAACTGATAAAAACTACAAACATGAGTTATTTTTTGTTGTATTCTACATGGATATGCACACATTTTCATATGGTAAAGTTTATGTAACGGCTAATATAAAACGGTGCAAACGATATATATGACAGTGACGAAAAAATTTCTGAGATTTTCGGCAGAGTTACTGCGCGCTGAGTTATGGAAAAAGTGTTTTTCAAAATTTCACCATAAATCAAAATATTGTGCTAGAGACTTCCAATTTATTGCAAAATGAAAGTAAATGATTGAATATTACTAGAATGTAAGAGTTTTAGCTTACAATTGCGTTCTCCGACCATTTGGGTTGAGACAAAGTTGACCAACGGTTGAAATTTTGGCACTTATTGTGATTTATATGGAGATATTTCAAAACTGATAAAAGCTACAACCATGGGTTGTTTTTTGTTGTATTCTACATGTAATAGCGCACATTTTCATATATAAAACTTTATGTAACGGCTAATATAAAGCGGTGCAAACGATACGACAAAGTAACGAAAGAATTTGAGATTTTCTGCCGAGGTACCTCATACGGAGTTAAGGAAAAAGTTTTTCAAAAATTCACCATAAATCGAAATATTGTGCTAGAGACTTCCAATTTATTGCAAAATAAAGGTAAATGATTGAATATTACTAGAATGTAAGAGTTTTAGCTTACAATTACGTTTTTTGACCATTTGAGTCGAGTCAGAGTTGACCGACTGTTGAAATCTTGGCACTTACTGTTATTTATATGAGAATATTTCAAAACTGATAAAAGCTACAACCATGGGTTGTGTTTTGTTATATTCTACATGAAATTGCACACATTTTCATATATAAAACTTTATGTAACTGCTCATATGAAATGGTGCAAAAATTACAATGTGACGAAAGAATTTCAGAGATTTTCGACAGTTACCACGCGTCTACGTTTGGTAAAAGTGTGTAAAAAATTCTCCATAAATCGGAATATTGTACTAAAGACTTCCAATTAGTTGCAAAATGAAGGTAAATGATTGAATATTACTAGAATGTAAGAGTTTTAGCTTACAATTGCGTTTTCCGACTATTTGGGTTGAGTCTAAGTTGACTAACGGTTGAAATTTTGGCACTTATTGTGATTTACAGGCGGCCCTCGGTTAGCGGCAGGGGTTCCGTTCCTGGCCACCGACGCCAAGCGATCTTAAAGCCTACGGCCGCTGCACACCTTCTTTCGAAACTCTAGACCAGTCAAAGGCGCCGTAATCCCACAACGGCGCAATAAGTAAAATTATATTTATGCAGTATAGTACTATAGAATTTACTTTACAGTACATGTGGATGTCTAGAGTATGTAAAGATATAATAAAGTTTATACAGTCTACAGGTAGCTGTAGTGTTCAGGTTGTGATCATTAGTCTTACGATAGTCCGATTTTATGAGAGATCAAATTACACTGGCCTAACTTTATCCATCTTCTAGTTACATAAGTTCAATAACAGCAAAAGAGAATGATGAAAGTGTGGTTTTAACTTTATACTCTTTGCGTGAACGTGTACAGCCATGAACAACCGAACGAGAAAAGACTTTTTTTTTTTTTCTAAGTACAACCGAACTGGATAACATCTGTTTGGCTTGTATTTCGATCATCGTACTACAGTGCAACATTGCCGTATTTGTTATAAATGGCGTTATGTATAGAATAGAACTGAGATATCTTAATGTAATAACTTTATTCACTATAGATCAGAGATCAATATAGATTAAAGATCAACCGGGAAATATACCGTTAAATTTAAACCTAGTTATAACTGAAGCTGAGAAAACTGTTCAAGCTGCTAATGACTATTATCGTACATCGGCAACAAGGATAAAACTGCAGTAAACGTCTGCCATCACACACAACTGTAGATAAAATTGGGATAAAATCATTTTAATCAAAACTACTGTGCTTGAAAGAACACATTTTACTGTTGGTTTCACGCCGATATAAGATAAATAACGTAAAGTTCGTATTACGATGATATAAAGGATTATTGCGAACGGAATCACTTAATTTTTTACGCAATAAACATGCCTCCAACGTAATCTGTTAACGAAAAAAAATAGTAGTTCACATTCACAACGAGACATATTCAATAAATATTTCCACCTAAAAACACGCTGTATAAGGAAAAATAACTTTGTCTCATATAAGTCAAGTATATAGATATTCGTTTATGCTAACTAGAAGCAAGAGCATTCGCTCAGAATTGCGTTATGGTGAAACAAACTAGTGTTCATCAGCTGATTTCAAACCACAACATTGGCCGCTCCGCGGAATACAGGCTTAAGTTTGCCGTAGTATTTTAAAATACAATAATATGAGAATACATACAATATTCTTGGATACAGTGAAATAATGTATAACTTTTTAAAAGATTTATAGAAAAGATGCATAATTAATAAAATAACACAATGCATTTTTCGGAACTGGCGGACAAGAACGAACATGAAAAACCATCCCCTGACAACGTGGAGCGTAGTTACAAAGGCTGCCTTAATTTGTATCTTATTTCTGTACAAAAATGAAAATACCTTTACGTAATATATTTTCATACACATTTTAAACATAAAAGCATAAACATTTGAAAAATCGACACATCGATCGCTAAATTTGCACTCTTTTTATCTCGATATTTTCGGAAGAGCGGCAGACGGCGGCATACAAGAACGAACTTGAAAAAAAACAACGTAGTTGATAACTTGAAGGGGAGTTTCAAAAGCTGCCTGTTTATCATATTTCTGCACAGAAATAAAAATACCCTATTCGTAATACATTTTCATACACATTTTAAACATAAAAGCATAAACATTTATAAAATCGACACATCGATCGCTAATTTGCACTTTTTTAAATCGATATTTTCGGAAGAGCGGCAGGCGGTGGCTTACAAGAATGAACATGAAAAAATATCGTATTTGATAACATGAAGGGCAGTTTCAAAAAAGCTGCCTTTGTATCATAGTTTCTGTACAGAAATAAAAAGGCCTTTCAGTAGTACATTTTCATACAACATTTTAAAACCAAAAGCATTGAAAACATTTATGAATCGACATCCATAGCTAAATTTTGCACTTATGTAACATCGATATTTTCGGCATAGAACAGCGTCAGAGGCATATATTTTATTTTACCCTAATACCTACGTAATAACTCTCCATAAAATTTGTTAATATAATTTGCATAACCTTTATGGTCTGAACGGCATTTCTACAAATGTATGGACTCGTTAGACAACGGCGCTAGCGGCGCTGTTAACTGAAATTTTTGCCGTAAAGATACCTTTAAAATGCCTTATTTTTTTTAATGAATATTTTTGACGACCGCCGTAAAACCGATTCGCCGTTGAGTGATTGCGCCGTTAACCGTGGGCCGCCTGTATATGGAAATATTTCAAAACTGATAAACGCTACAACCATGGGTTGATTTTTGTTGTATTCTACATGAAATTGCACACATTTTAATGTATAAAACTTTATGTAACAGCTAATATAAATTGGTGCAAAAATTACGACAATGTGATAAAAGAATTTGAAATTTTTGGCAGAGTTACCGCGCACCGACATAAGGAGTAAATTTTTCTTTTAATGTATGACACTTACCTGGCAGGTATATATATAGCTATATTCTCTGTTCCACCTGGCAGAAATTTTCAAAACTCGCGGCAAACGCTAGTAACCTATTAGTAGTTCAGGCAACCACCACCCCGTTACCGTGGCGCTAGCGCTAGGAACCGTTCCCAATTGGGCCAGATTTTCTCTGCCAGCCGAACCGGCAACATTGTTGGTGGTTCCCTGCTAGGATTTTCATTCTCGTTGCTGACTTTTCATGGATCTTTGGTATTGTACTCGGAAACGTTAGCTTGGCATTCGCTTTGGATTGTTCTGATACTGGAAGTATGTTTAGAGTTTGTGTAAAAGAGGGGTGTAAGGTAAGGGTGCCGAAAGCTTCGGTCGACCCTCATACCATTTGTAAGAAGTGTAGAGAGAATGTGTGTACTTGGGAGAATAGGTGCTTTGAATGTGAGAATTTATCAGAGAAGGAATGGAAGATATTTATGAAATATGTTGAAAGGCTTGAGAAAGATCGTGTAAGGAGATCTGTTTCTCGTAGTGAGAAGTCGAATTCTTCTAGTAAAAGGAGTGAATGTATTTCCTCTCCAGCTCCTTCTAACGTAGAATTGGTAGTTCCTTCTCCCCAGGTATCTCCTGCGCCCGCTGCTGTATCGGAGGAGGCGAACGATACACAAATTGTGAAGGTGTTCGCTGCCCTTGCGTCCATGGGCGACCAGATACAGCGACTTACGGATAAAGTTAGTGCTTTTGATGTCAGTGAAAGTGTAGTGGAGGGGGCGTCTGATCGTCTCTCTCGTGCTCCTAGACCTAGACCTCTGTCAAGCTCCCAGACCCAAAGAGAAGGCATGTCGACAGTCGAAGGGAGGCGAGAGAGGTTTTGTCGCGGTCAGGCGTCCCTTCGAACAGTCCTGTTGCAAGTTCCCAGGCTGTTGCAGTTCGCCGCAGAAAAGGCGTAACTGGGAAGTGTGCGTCCTCGGATGGTTCGACTTACGAGCGGGAACGTCGGTATGCAGTTGTGTCTCGCCCCCTCAAGAGGACTTTCAGGACATCAACCGCTCTCGAGAGACATGCTCAAGATCGTGAGGCTTGGAGTAGTCCTGAGGTGTTGTCCTCCTCGGAAGACGGGGACGCAGTTCCGATCAAGAGGAAGAGGATTTTTCGTGCTAAAGAGGACTTAGTACGGCCTTCTCGTCCTTGGATTTCGATGAGAGACTCTCCTCCATCTTCTTGTTTATCTTCCCCTCGTCTATCTCCGTCGGGTAGAGTACAAGATCGCTCTCAGTTACGTCGCAGTCCCGCTCGTAATCCTCCTCCTTCGTCCTCTGCCATTCAGGAAGATAGTACGAAGGGTTTCTTAAGGGAAATGCAGTCCAAGCTGGCAGTTCTTGTGAAGTCTTGGGATGCGCCTGTGCAGGCATCTTCGAGGCGGAAGGACGATTTCCTACCCGTTATGTCTTCTAAGAGGGAAGACAAGGACGCATTCGCCGAGGACGCAGGACGCACTGGCGCTACGAGGACAGGCGATCGCTTGGTTATTCAGGACGCAGAACGCAGGAAGAAGAAAATGGTTTCGGAAGAAGCAGGACGCAAACGTCAGGACTCGGGATCAATTGTGGATGCAAGACGCAGGCGACAGGAAGCAGATGTGTCTACGATGGACGCAGGACGCAGGCGGCAGGACATCGAGAGGCGGCAGGACGCCGATTCTTCGTTAGCCGCAGGACGCAGGCGGCAGGACGTTATTCCGTCAGCGAAGCGTCAACACGACAGTGATTTGCAAGACATTTCTTCAGCAGAAGAGGAATTGGAATTAGTTGAGGAAAAGAATACGGAACCTTCTTCAGATTACAAGGTTCTGACTTCACGCTCTTCTTTCTATTTTTGAAGGGGAATTCAAACCGACAGCTCCTTTATCTCCCTTATCGCAGTTTTCCAAGACTAGGACTCCAAAGAAGTCCTCTTTCCTTAAGATGACTCTGTCAATTTCGGCGAAGAAGGCCCTTCAACGTGTGAATGACTGGATGAAGGATAAGAAAGAAGCGGGAAAATACTCTTGCTTTTCCACCAGCTAAGTTAGCATCGAAGTCAGGAGTATGGTACGCTACTGGAGAAAGTCTAGGCCTGGGAGTACCTGCCTCCTCCCAGGGGGACTTCTCCAGTATAGTAGACAGCTCACGCAGACAGGCGTTACAGTCTGCTAAGGTCTGGTGGACTTTGTCCGAGTTTGACCATCTTTTTAAAGGGATTTTTAGGACTTTCGAAGTCTTCAATTTCCTAGATTGGTCTTTGGGAGCACTGGCGAACTCCCTAGAAGAAGAGGATTCGCAGGATATAGAGACAGCTAAGAGCATTATGTCCTGCATGGACAAGGCTCTGAGAGACGGAACGAATGAACTGGCTTCTTTGTTCACAGCAGGAGTACTAAAGAAGAGATCGCTGTTGTGTTCTTTCGCTTCAAAAGGAGTTTCTAACTCTCAGAAATTGGAGTTGCTGTTCTCTCCCCTTTCGAAACAGCTGTTTCCTTCAGAGGTGATTAGGGATATAGCTCTCTCCCTTTCTCAGAAGGCCACTCAAGATCTTCTCTCGTCTTCAGTTAAGAAGTTCGTACCATCCAAGTTGGTTAAGAAAACTCCAAAGGAAACTAGGCCTTCGCAACAGCCCTTTCGCAGAACATTCGCTCGACCCGCCTTTAGGGGTAAGAGAGTACCCACTAAAAGAGGAGCCAAGACCACCTCTAAAGAATGAGATATCAGTCCTCCAGACGACAGTGGGAGCCAGACTTCAAGGTTTTTGGGAAGTTTGGCAGAACATGAAGGCAGATCCCTGGGCTGTCAACGTAGCTCGGGAAGGGTACAAGATTCCTTTCTTGAAGAGACCTCCTCTCGCAACATCTCCGAGAGCCCTCGGGGCAAATTACAACGATTTAGGGAAGAAAGCGGCTCTGTGGGAGCAAGTAGCTTCCATGCTAGAGAAAGGAGCCATAGAGCCTGTTCTGGATCACGAATCTCCGGGATTTTACAACCGGTTGTTCCTGGTTGCAAAGTCCTCGGGAGGTTGAAGGCCAGTTCTGGATGTAAGTCAACTGAATCTTTTCGTAGAAAAGACCAAGTTCACTATGGAGACGAACGATTCAGTACTGGCAGCGGTACGTCCAGGGGACTGGATGGTGACCCTGGACTTACAAGACGCATACTTTCATATTCCGATTCATCCAGGAAGCAGGAAGTATTTAAGGTTTGAGATTCAGGACAGGGTCTTTCAGTTCAAGGCCCTGTGCTTCGGCCTTTGCACAGCCCCCCAAGTGTTCACGAGGATGATGTCCAATGTGGCGAGATGGTTGCATTTAAGAGGGATCAGAGTGTCTTTTTATCTGGACGACTGGTTGATAAGATCCCAATCAAGAAGTCAATGTCTGGAGGACTTGAATCAAACATTGAACTTAGCAAAAGACCTAGGTCTGGTGGTAAACATGGGAAAGTCTCAATTGAATCCCCAACAACAGATAGTTTATTTGGGGATTCAGATATCGTCAGTGACTTTTCGGGCTTTTCCGTCCCCCGAAAGGCAAGCCCAATGCATTCGGAAGGTGCAGGACTTTCTAAAGAAAGACCGATGCTCAGCAAGAGAGTGGATGAGTCTACTGGGTACACTATCTTCGCTAGAGAGGTTCATTTCTTTAGGAAGACTGCACATGAGACCTCTACAGTTTTTCCTGAAGGATTCATGGCCAAGAAAATTGCAACCGGATTCCTTCCAGTTTCTAATTCCTGCCGAAGTGAAGGAGGAATTAAAGTGGTGGCTAACTCCAGGCAGGTTAGCAAGAGGGATGTCGCTTCAGCAGAAGAGCCCAGACCTCGTCTTGTATTCCAACGCGTCGGACGCGGGTTGGGGAGCGACATTAGGCCCTCAAGAGGTGTCGGGACTTTGGAGCAAGGAAGAAACAAGTTGGCACATAAACAGGAAGGAACTGATGGCAATTTTCTTGGCCTTGAAGCACTTCAGAGAGTTGATTCGAGACAAGACAGTGCAGATCAACTCGGACAACACCACGGCTCTGGCATACATCCGCAAACAAGGAGGGACTCATTCTTTTCCCCTTTACAAGCTGGCAAAGGAAGTTCTGCTTTGGGCGGAAGAGGAAAGTGTCGTGCTGCTCACCAGGTTTATACAAGGAGAGAAAAATGTGAGTGCGGACCTGTTGAGCAGATGAGAACAACTTCTCCCGACGGAGTGGATGTTGCACATGGAGGTTTGCCAGAGCCTGTGGAAGTTGTGGGGCCGTCCGGTAGTAGATCTGTTTGCAACAGCCGGAACAAAAAGGTTACCAACCTATTGCTCTCCGGTTCCAGACCAGGAAGCAGTGGCGGTCGACTCATTCCTGATGGATTGGACAAACTTAGATGTGTACGCTTTTCCTCCGTTCAAGGTACTGGGGAAAGTGATGAAGTAGTTCAGGGAGAGCCAAGGAACGAGGATGACCTTAATAGCCCTGTTTTGGCCGGCCCAAAGTTGGTTCACAGAGGTACTGGAATGGACAATAGATACGCCAAGGACTCTTCCTCTAAGAGTAGATTTACTCAGACAACCCCACTTCGACAGGTTTCACAAGAATACCCTCGCTCTGGGTCTGACTGCGTTCAGACTATCGAAAGTCTTGTCAGAGCGAGGGGATATTCTAGAGAGGTGGCCAGTGCAGTGGCTAGAGCCAGAAGAACCTCCACAATCACAGTATAGCAGTCGAAGTGGGAGAATTTCCGGAAGTGGTGTAAGAACAGGAAAGTGTCTTCATCCAGTACCTCTGTGACCCAAATCGCAGATTTCCTTCTATACTTGAGGAAGGAATTGGGTTTGTCAGTTTCGACAATCAAAGGTTATAAAAGTATGCTAACCTCAGTGTTTAGACACAGAGATCTAGACATCTCGAATAACTTAGACCTTAGAG
Organism: Macrobrachium nipponense; assembly: GCF_015104395.2. Classification (NCBI taxonomy): domain Eukaryota; kingdom Metazoa; phylum Arthropoda; class Malacostraca; order Decapoda; family Palaemonidae; genus Macrobrachium; species Macrobrachium nipponense. Next base: position 38,338,554 of record NC_061088.1, on the reverse strand, counting down.
ATCTGATTAGGTCATTTGGTACAAAGAAACAACCAGAATGCAGGCCACCTGCTTGGAACCTCGATGTGGTCTTGAAGTATTTAACTTCTAGCAAATTCGAGCCTTTAGAGAAATCCTCTCTGAGAGATGTTGCTAAGAAAACTATCTTTTTAGTAGCTTTGGCAACCGCTAAAATAGCTAGTGAGCTTCAGGCCATATCGAAGAAGGTGGGATGGAGACATGGCAACGCAGTGTGTTCATTCCAAGAAGGTTTCTTGGCCAAGAATGAGAATCCAGCTAATCCTTGGCCAAGATCCTTTGAAGTTTTGGGTCTGTCTGAGTTAGTGGGTCACGAGCAAGAAAGAGTTCTCTGCCCAGTGAGAGCATTGCGTTTTTATATGGAAAGAACAAGAGGTATCAGAGGGAATTCTGATGCTCTGTGGTGTTCAGTTAAAGACCCCAGTAGACCCATGACGAAGAACGCTCTAGCCTTCTTCATGAGAGAGTTGATTAGAGAAGCTCATATGTTGTGTCAAGAGCAGAGCTTTGGTATTTTGAAAGTGAAGGCTCATGAAGTCAGGGCAGTTGCGACTTCATTAGCTTTTAAAAATAATTTAGCCCTCAAGGAAATTATTGAATCCACATATTGGAGAACTAATTCAATATTTGCGTCTCATTATCTTAGGGATATTCAGACAACCTTTGATAATTGTCAGACGCTAGGTCCATACGTGTCCTCTGGCACAGTATTGGGCAAAGGAGTTACTACCCCATAACCTTCTTTTAAGCTAGTTGATTTTATTAGGTGATGGTGTTTGTGTTTTTGGTCGTCTGAGAAAAGTGTTCGGTACTTTTATCAGTCTTGTTAGTATTATCTTGTGATGGTGTGTGTGTAGTTCAGGTAAATGATCTATTACTAGCTTGAATGCCGTGGCATAAGAGGGCTGTACGGTTCTGTCAACACATTGGTCACGTCCAGTTGTCAGTTCCAGTCTTAGCTTCTTCAACATACAGGACACTTCCTTGTTGAGAGCTCCTAAGGTTTAAGCAGGCTTAGAGGCAGGACCTATGAAGTCAGCTACCTTAGCAGGTAAGGAACCTAGAGTTTTAATAATATTTTAATAATATTTTTATACTCTAATAATGTTGCTGTCTTTGACCCACCTCCAAATGTGTCAATCAGCTATATATATACCTGCCAGGTAAGTGTCATACATTAAAATGAAGTTTTTATGTTAAAACAAAGTTTAATGTATACTTACCTGGCAGGTATATATAATTTAATTCCCACCCTCCTCCCCTCAGGAGACAGGGTTCAGAGAAAATCTGGCCCAATTGGGAACGGTTCCTAGCGCTAGCGCCACGGTAACGGGGTGGTGGTTGCCTGAACTACTAATAGGTTACTAGCGTTTGCCGCGAGTTTTGAAAATTTCTGCCAGGTGGAACAGAGAATATAGCTATATATATACCTGCCAGGTAAGTATACATTAAACTTTGTTTTAACATAAAAACTTCATGTTAAAATTCACCATAAATCTAAATATTGTGCTAGAGTCTTCCAATTTGTTGCAAAATGAAGGTACATGTTTTAATATTACTAGATTGTAAGAGGTTTAGCTAATGATTACATTTTTCGACCATTTTTATAGTCTATATTGACCGAAGGTTGAAATTTGGCCACTTATCATTATTTATATGAAAATATTTGAAAACTGATAAAAGCTATAACCATGCGTTGTTTTTTTGTTGTATTCTACATGAAATTGCACACATTTTCATGTATAAAACTTTATTTAACAGCTAACATAAAACGGTGCAAAAATTACGACAGTGACAAAAGAATTTGAAATTTTCGGTAGAGTTACTGCGCACTGACATAAGAAATAAATTTTTTTTGTTAAAATTCACCATATATCGAAATATTGTGGTAGACACTTCCAATTTGCTGCAAAATCAAGGTAAATGTTTTATTATTACCATATTGTAAGAGTTTTGTCTAACTATTGCATTTTTCGACCATTTCGATAGTCTATATTGACCGAAGGTTGAAATTTGGCCACTTATCATCATTTATATGAAAATATTTCAAAACTGATAAAAGCTACAACCATGGTTTGTCTTTGTTGTATTCTACATGAAATTACGCACATTTTCATGTATGAAACTTCATGTAACGGCTAATATAAAAGGGTGTAAAAATTACGACAATGTGACTAAAAGAATTTCTGAGATCTTCGGCCGAGTTACTGCATGCGGACGTAAGGAAAAAAGTTTTTTTTTTAAATTCACCATAAATTAAAATATGGTGCTAGAGACTTCCAATTTATTGCAAAATGAAGGTCAATGATTGAATATTACTAGAATGTAAGAGCTTTAGCTTACAATTGCGTTTTTCGACCATTTAGGGTGAGTCATAGTTGACCAAAGGTTAAAATTTTGGCACTTATCGTGATTTTTATGAAAGTATTTCAAAACTGATAAAAGCTACAACCGTGGGTTATTTTTTGTTTTATTCTACATGAAATTGCGCACATTGTCATATGCAAAACTTTATGTAACGGCTAAAGTAAAACTATCCAAACGATATGAGAAAGTGGCGAAAGAATTTCTGAAATTTTCTTCCGAGGTACGCGTGCGGAGTTAAGGAAAAAATGTCTTTCAAAAAGGAAAAAGTGCTTTTCAAAAATTCACCTTTAATCAAAATATTGTGCTAGAGACTTCCAATTTATTGCAAAATAAAGGTAAATGATTGAACATTACTATAATGTAAGAGCTTTAGCTTAAAATTACAGTTTTCGACCATTTGTGTCGAGTCAAAGTTGACCGATGGTTGAAATTTTGGCACTTAATGTGATTTATATGAAAATATTTCAAAACTGATAAAAGCTACAACCGTGGGTTGTTTTTTTGTAATCTACATAAAATTGTGCACATTTTCATATATAAAACTTTATGTAGCTGCTAATAAAAAACGGTGCAAACGATACGACAATGTGACGAAAGAATTTGAGATTTTCGCCCGAGTTACCGCGCGTGGAGTTAAGGAAAAAATGTTTTTAAAAAATTCACTATAAATCGGAATATTATGCTAGAGACTTTCGATTTATTGCAAAATGAAGGTAAATGATTGAATATTACTAGAATGTAAGGGTTTTAGCTTACAAGTGCGTTTTTTTACCATTTGGGTCGAGTCAAAGTTGACAGACGGTTGAAATCTTGGCACTTATCGTTATTTATATGCAAATATTTCAAAACTGATTAAAGCTACAACCATGGGTTATGTTTTGTTGTATTCTACAAGAAATTGCACACATTTTCATATATAAAATTTTTTGTAATTGCTCATATAAAATGGTGCAAAAATTACAATATGACGAAAGAATTTCCGAGATTTTTGACAGTTACCACGCGTGTACGTTTGGTAAAAGTGTGTCTCAAAAATTCACCATAAATCAGAATATTGTACTAAAGACTTCCAGTTAGTAGCAAAATGAAGGTAAATGATTGAATATTACTAGAATGTAAGAGTTTTAGCTTTCAATTGCGTTTTTCCACCATTTCAGTCAAGTCAAAGTTGACCAAAGTTTGAAATTTGGCACTTATCGTTATTTATATGAATATAATTCAAAACTGATGAAAACTACAATCATGGGTTGATTTTTGTTGTATTCTACATAAAATTACGCACATTTTCAAATATGAAAGTTTATGTAACGGGTAATATAAAATCTTCGTAAAAATTATGATAATGTGACAAAGAATTTCAGGGATTTTCAGCAGTATTACCGCGCGCGGACATAAGGAAAATGTTTTTTTCTAATTTACCATAAATCAAAATATTGTGCTAGACTTCAATTTGTTGCAAAGAGAAGGTCAATGATTGAATATTACTAGAATATAATGGTTTTAGCTTACATTTGAGTTTTTCGACCATTTCGGTCGAGTCAAAGTTGATCGAAGGTTGAAATTTTGGCACGTATTGTGATTTTTATGAAAATATTTCAAAACTTATAAAAGCTACAACCATGAATTATTTTTTTTTGTACTCTACATGTTATTGTGCATATTTTCATATATGAAACTTTATGTATCGGCTAATATAAAATTTAGCAAAAATTTCAACAAAGTGATGATAGAATTTCTGAGGTTTTCGGCCAAGTTACTGCGTGCGGAGTTAAGGAAAAAGTGTTTTTCAAAAATTCACCATAAATCGAAATATTTTGCTAGAGACTTCCAATTTGTTGCGAAATGAAGGACAATGATGGAATATTACTAGAGTGTAGAGTTTTGGCTTACAATTGCCTTTTTCGACCATTTCGGTCGAGTCAAAGTTGACTGAAGGTTGAGATTTTGGCACGTATTGTGATTTTTATGAAAATATTTCAAAACTGATAAAAGCTACAACCAGGAGTTATTTTTTGTTGTATTCTGCATGAAATTGCACACAATTTCATATGCAAAACTGTATGTAACGGCTAATATAAAACGGTGCAAACGATACAACAAGGTAACGAAAGAATTTTTGAGATTTTCAGCAGTTACCATGCATAGAGATAAGGAAAAATTTTTTCAAAAATTCGTCATAAATCAATATATTGTGCTAGAAACTTCCAATTTATTGCAAAATGAAGGTAAATGATTGAATATTACTACAATGTAAGAGTTCCAGCTTACAATTGCGTTTTTTGACCATTTGGGTCGAATCAAAGTTGACCAATGATTGAAATCTTGGCAATTATCGTGATTTATATGAAAATATTTCAAAACTGATAAAAGCTACAACCATGGGTTTTGTTTTTGTATTCTACATGAAATTGCGCACATTTTCATTTATAAAACTTTATGTAGCAACTAATAAAAAATGGTGCAAACAATACAACAATGTGACGAAAGAATTTGAGATTTTCGCTCGAGTTACCGCTCGTGGAGTTAAGGAAAGAATGTTTTTCAAAATTTCACCATAAATCGAAATATTATGCTAGAGACTTCCAATTTATTTCAAAATGAAGGTAAATGATTGAATATTACTAGAAAGTAAGAGTTTTAGCTTACAATTGCGCTTGTCGACCATTTGGGTGTAGTCAAATGTTGACCAACGGTTGAAATTTTGGCACATCATGATTTGTATGAAATTATTTCAAAACTGATAAAAGCTACAACCATGGGTTGTTTTTTGTTGTATTCTACGTGACATTGTACAAATTTTCATATATAATACTTTATGTAACAGCTAATATAAAACAGTGCAAAAATTATGACAATCTGACGAAAGAATTTGAGATTTTCGGCAGTTACCACGCCTGGACATAAGGAAAAAGTGTTTATTTCAAAAATTCACCATAAATCAAACTATTGTGCTAGAGCCTTCCAATTTGTTGCAAAATGAAGGAAAATGATGGAATATTACTAAAATGTAAGTGTGTTAGCTCACAATTGCGTTTTTTTACCATTTGGGTTGAATCAAAGTTGACCAACGATTGAAATCTTGGCAATTATCGTGATTTATATGAAAATATTTCAAAACAGATAAAAGCTACAACCATGGGTTGTGTTTTTGTATTCTACATGAAATTGCGCACATTTTCATTTATAATACTTTATGTAGCAACTAATACAAAATGGTGCAAACAATACAACAATGTGACGAAAGAATTTGAGATTTTCGCTAGAGTTACCACTCGTGGAGTTAAGGAAAGAATGTTTTTCAAAAATTCACCATAAATCGAAATATTATGCTAGAGACTTCCAATTTATTTCAAAATGAAGGTAAATGATTGAATATTACTTGAAAAGTAAGAGTTTTAGCTTACAATTGCGCTTGTCGACCATTTGGGTGTAGTCAAAAGTTGACTAACGGTTGAAATTTTGGCACTTATCATGATTTGTATGAAATTATTTCAAAACTGATAAAAGCTACAACCATGGGTTGTTTTTTGTTGTATTCTACATGAAATTGTACACATTTTCATATATAATACTTTATTTAACAGCTAATATAAATCTGTGCAAAAATTACGACAATCTAACGAAAGAATTTGAGATTTTCGGCAGTTACCACGCCTGGACATAAGGAAAAAGTGTTTTTTCAAAAATTCACCATAAATCGAACTATTGAGCTAGAGGCTTCCAATTTGTTGCAAAATGAAGGAAAATGATGGAATATTACTAGAATGTAAGAGTGTTATCTCACAATTGCATTTTTTGATCATTTGGGTCAAGTCAAAGTTGACCGACGGTTGAAATCTTGGCACTTATCATTATTTATATGAAAATATTTCAAAACTGATAAAAGCTACAACCAAGGGTTGTTGTTTGTTGTATTCTACATGAATTTGCGCACATTTTCATATAAACTTTATGTAATTGCTCATATAAAACTGTGCAAAAATTACAATGTGACGAAAGAATTTCTGAGATTTGTGACAGTTACCACACGTGTACGTTTAGTAAAAGTGTGTGTCAAAAATTCACCATAAATCGGAATATTGTACTAAAGACTTCCAATTAGTTGCAAAATGAAGGTAAATGATTGAATATTACTAGAATGTAAGAGTTTTAGCTTTCAATTGCGTTTTTCCACCATTTCGGTCGAGTCAAATTTGACCTCGGTTTGAAATTTTGGCACATAGTTCTTTATATGAATATATTTCAAAACTGATGAAAGCTACAACCATGGGTTGTTTTTTGTTGTATACTACATAAAATTGCACACATTTTCATATATAAAACTTTATGTAACAGCTTATAAAAAAACTGTGCAAAGGACACGACAATGTGATGAAAGAATTCCGGAGATTTTCGGCAGGTTACCGCGAGCAGAGTTGAGGAAAAAATGTTTTTCAAAAATTCGCCATAAATCAAAATATTGTGCTAGAGACTTTGAATTTATTGCAAAATGAAGGTAAATGATTGAATATTACTAAAATATAAGAGTTTTAGCTTACAATTGCCCTTTAAATTTTGGCACTTATTGTGATTTATATATAAAATATTTCAAAACAGATAAAAGCTAGAACCATGGGTTGTATTTTGTTGTATTCTACATAAAATTGTGCACATTTTCATATGTAATGCTTTATTTAACAACTAATATAAAACGGTGTAAAGATTATGACAATGTGACGAAAGAATTGGAGATTTTCGGCCAAGTTACCGCGCCCGGACGTAAGGAATAAGATTTTTAAATTCACCATAAAACAAAATATTTTGCTAGAAACTTTCAATTTGTTACAAAATGAAGGTCAGTGATTGAATATTACTAGATTGTAAGAGTTTTAGCTTATAATTTTGTTTTTCGACCATTTCGGTAGTCAAAGTTGACTGAAGGTTGACATTTTGGCATTTATCGTGATTTATATGAAAATATTTCAAAACTGATAGTGTTTTTAGTTGTATTCTACATGTAATTGCGCACATTTTCATATACAAAACTTTATGTAACGGCTAATATCAAATAGTACAAAAATTACGACAAAGTGACGATAGAATTTCCGAGATTTTTGGCCAAGTTACCACGTGCCGAGTTAAGTGTTTTTCGAAAATTCACCATAAATCGAAATATTGTGCTAGAGACTTCCAATTTGTGGCAAAATGAAGGTAAATGATTGAATGTTACTAGAATGTAAGAGTTTTAGCTTAAAATTTCGTTTTTCTACAGTTTCGTTCGAGTCAAAGTTGACCAAAGGTTATAATTTTAGCACTTATTGTGATTTTATATGAAATTTTTTCAAAACTGCTAAAAGCTACAAGCATGGTTTTTTTTCGCTGTATTCTACATGAAATTTCACACATTTTCATATATAAAACTTTATGTAATGGGTATTATAAAATGTTGCAAAAATTCCGACACTGACAATAGAATTTCTGAGATTTTCGGCCGTGTTACCACGTGCGGATGTAAGGAAAAAGTTTTTTTTTTAATTCACTATAAATCTAAATATTGTGCTAGAGACTTGCAATTTCTTGCGAAATTAAGGCAAATGATTTAATATTACTAGAATATAATGGTTTTAGCTTACAATTGCATTTTTCAACCATTTCTGGAGAGTAAAAGTTGATCAAAGGTTGAAATTTTGGCACTTATTGTGATTTTTATGAAAATATTTCAAAATGATAAAAGCTAAGAGTTATTTTTTGTTGTATTCTACATGTAATTGCGCACATTTTCATATAGAAAAATGTTATGTAACAGCTAATATAAAAGTGCAAAAAAATTACGACAAAGTGACAATAAAATTTCTGAAATTTTCGGCAGTTTTTAGCGCTCGGACATAAGAAAAAATTGTTTTTCAAAAATTCACCATAAATCAAAATATTGTGCTAGAGACTTCCAATTTGTTGCTAAATGAAGGAAAATGATGGAATATTACTAGAATGTAAGAGTTATAGCTTACAATTGTGTTTTTCGACCATTTCAATCAAGTCAAAGTTGACCGATGATTGAGATTTTGGCACATCGTGATTTTTATGAAAATATTTCAAAACTGATAATAGCTACAACAATGAGTTAATTTTTGTTTTATTCTACATGAAATTGCACACATTTTCATATATAAAACTTTATGTAACGGCTAATATAAAGCGGTGCAAATGATATGAGAAAGTAACGAAAGAATTTCTGAGATTTTCTGCCGAGGTACCCCGCACGGAGTTAAGTAAAAAGTTTTTCAAAAATTCACCATCAATCAAAATATTGTGCTAGAGACTCAATTTATTGCAAAATGAAGGTAAATATTGAATATTACTAGAATGTAAGAGTTTTAGCTTATAATTGTGTTTTTTGACCATTTGGGTCGAGTCAAAGTTGACCGACGGTTGAAGTCTTGGCACTTATCGTGATTTATATGAAAATATTTCAAAACTGATAAAAGCTACAACCATGGGTTGTTTTTTGTTGTTTTCTATATAAAATTGCGCACATTTTCATATATAAAACTTTATGTAAATAGCTAATAAAAAACTCTGCAAACGATACGACAATGTGATGAAAGAATTTCTGAGATTTTCGGCAGAGTTAACGCGCGCTGAGTTATGGAAAAAGTGTTTTTCAAGAATTCACCATAAATCGAAATATTGTGCTGGAGACTGCCAATTTATTGCAAAATGAAGGTAAGTGATTGAATGTTACTAGAATGTAAGAGGTTTAACTTACAATTGCATTTTTCGACCATTTGGGTTGAGTCAAAGTTGACCAAAGGTTGAAATTTTGGCACCTATCGTGATTTATATGAATATATTTCAAAACTGCTAAAAGCTACAACGATAGTTTTTTTGGTTGTATTCTACACAATATTGCACACATTTTCATATATAAAACAATGTAACTCCTAATATAAAACGGTGCAAAAATTACGACAAAGTGACGAAAGAATTTGCGATTTTTGGCCAAGTTACCATGCGCTGATGTAAGGAATAAGTTTTTTTTTTTTTAAATTCACCAGAAATCGAAATGTACTAGAGACATCCAATTTGTTGCAAAATGAAGGTAAATATTTGAATATTACTAGAATGTAAGAGTTTTAGCTTACAATTGCATTTTTCGACCATTTCAGTCGAGTCAATATTGACCAAAGGTTGAAATTTTGGGCACTTCTTATCATTTATATGAAAATATTTCAAAACTGATAAAAGCTACAACCATGGGTTGCTTTTGTTGTATTCTACACGAAATTACGTACATTTTCATAAATGAAACTTTATGTAACAGCTAATATAAAATGGTGCAAAAATTACGACAATGTGACGAAAAGAATTTGAGATCTACGGCTGAGTTACCGCGCACGTAGGGAAAATGTTTTTTTTTTAAATTCACCATAAATCGAAATATTGTACTAGAGACTTCCAATTTGTTGCAAAATGAAGGTCAGTGATTGAATATTACTAGAATATAAGAATTTTAGCTTACAATTGCATTTTTCGACCATTTGGGTAGAGTCAAAGTTGACCGAAGGTTGAGATTTTGGCACTTATCGTGATTTATATGAAATTAAAACAAAACTGATAAAAGCTACAACCATGTGTTTTTTTTTTGTTGTATTCTAAATAAAATTACACACATTTTCATATGTAAATTTATGTAACGGCTAATAAAATGGTGCAAAAATTACCACAAAGTGACGAAAAGAATTTCTGAGATTTTCGGCCGAGTTATCGCGGCGGACATAAGAAAAGTTTTTTTTTTTTTAATTCACCATGAATCTAAATATTTTGCTAGATCTTCCAATTTTTGCAAAATGAAGGTCAATGATAGAGTATTACTAGCATGTAATGGTTTTAGCTTACAATTGCATTTTTTTAACATTTGGGTCGAGTCAAAATTGACTGAAGGTTGACATTTTGGCACTTATCATGATTTTTATAAATATATTTCAAATTTGATAAAAGCTACAACCATGAGTTATTTTTTTTTTATTCTAAATGTAATTGCACATATTTTTGTATACAAAACTTCATGTAACGGCTCATATAAAATATTACAAAAATTACGACAAAGTGATGATAGAATTTCTGAGATTTTCGGCTGTTACTGCTGGTGGACGTAAGGAAAAAGTGTTTTACAAAAATTTACCATAAATCGAAATATTGTGCTAGAGACTTCTAATTTGTTGCAAAATGAAGGTAAATGATTGAATATTACTAGAATGTAAGAGTTTTAGCTTATAATTGCGTTTTTTTACCATTTCAGTCAAGTCAGAATTGACCAAAGGATGAAATTTTGGCACTTATCATGGTTTTTATGAACATATTTCAAAACTGATACGAGCTACAACCATGTGTTATTTTTGGTTGTATTCTACATGAAATTGCACACATTTTCACATACAAAACTTTGTAACGGCTAATATAAAACGGTGCAAACAATATGAGAAAGTGACGACAGAATTTCTGAGATTTTTGGCCGAGTTACCACGCGCAGAGTTGAGGAAAAAGTGTTTTTCAAAAATTCACCATAAATCGAAATATTGTGCTAGAGACTTCCAATTTGCTGCAAAATGAAGGTAAATGATTGAATATTACTAGAATGTAAGAGTTTTAGCTTTCATTTGCATTTTACATAAAGTTTTATATATGAAAATTGTTCAAAACTGCTAAAAGCTACACCATGAGTTTTATTTTGCTGTAATCTACATGAAATTTTGCACATTTTCATATATAAAACTTTATGTAACTGCTAATATAAGATAGTGCAAAAATTACGACAAAGTGACGAAAAGAATTTGAGATTTTAGGTAGTTACCACGCGTGGACGTAAGGAAAAAGTTTTTTTTTTTAAATTCACCATAAATCGAAATATTGTGCTAGAGACTTTCAATTTCTTGCAAAATTAAGGTCAATGATTGAATATTACTAGAATGTAAGGGTTTTAGCTTACAATTGCGTTTGTTGACCATTTCGGTTGCGTAAAATTTGACCGAAGGTTGAAATTTTGGCAAGTTTCATCATTTTTTGAAAATATTTCAAAACTGATAAAAGCTACAATCTTGAGTTATTTTTTTGTTGTATTCTACATGTAATTGCTCACATTTTCATAAATAAAATTTTATGTAACGGCTAATATAAAAATGCAAATATTACGACAGTGACGATAAAATTTGTGATTTTCGTCAGCTACCACGAGCTGATATAAGGAAAAAGTGTTTTTCAAAAATTCACCATAAACCAAAATATTGTGATAAAGACTTCCAATTTGTTGTAAAAGGAAGGACAATAATGAAATATTACTAGAATGTAAGAGTTTTAACTTACAATTGCGTTTTTTGACCATTTCGGTCAAGTCAAAGTTGACCAAAGGTTGAGATTTTGGCACATTGTGATTTTTATACATATGAAATTGCGCACATTTTCATATGCAAAACAATATGTAACGGCTAATATAAAACGGTGCAAACGATATGACAGTGACAAAAGAATTTTTGAAATTTTCTGCCGAGGTACCGCACGCTGAGTTTAGGAAAGAGTGTTTTTCAAAAATTCACCATGAATCGAAATATTGTTCTATAGACTTCCAATTTATTGCAAAATGAAGGTAAATAATTGAATATTACTAGAATGTAAGAGTTTTAGCTTAAAATTGCGCTTTTTGACCATTTGGGTGTAATCAAAGTTGACAGACGGTTGACATTTTGGCAGGTTTCGTTATTTATATGAAAATATTCCAAAACTGATAAAAGCTACAACCATGTGTTGTTTTTTTGTATTCTACATGAAATTGCGTACATTTTCATATATAAAACTTTATGTAACAGCTAGTAAAAAACGGTGCAAACGATACGACAATGTGATGAAAGAATTTCTGAGGGTTTCGGCCGAGTTACCGCGCGCAGAGTTAAGGAAAAAATGTTTTTCAAATATTCACCAGAAATCAAAATATTGTGCTAGAGACTTCCAGTTTATTGCAAAATGAAGGTAATTGATTGAATATTGCTAAAATGTAAGTTTTAACTTACAATTGCGCTTGTCGACCATTTGGGTGTAGTCAAAGTTGACCGACGGTTGAAATTGTCACTTATCGTGATTTGTATGAAATTATTTCAAAACTGATAAAAGCTCGGGTGACTGTCGCCAGATCGGCGATCGCTCTCGCAGCGATCGTCCGGTGCCCAGGGTTGACATGACATTCCCGCGTTTCCATGCACGCAGAGACCGGTGGAGGCGGACTATCCAGCCCTCTTTTAATTAATCCTATTCTTTCTTCGACAGCCCCACCCAGATGACAGTCACGTTCGCGTGACTGACCAGTCTCGGGTGGCAGATGCTTCACCTGCCAGGTAGGAGTTTCGTAGCTTTCCTTGAGGAAGCGTTCTCTCCACTGCTACTCCCGCAGGTCCCTCCGGACAGGTGCAGTTGGGCTGTGTTGTTTCGGCAACTGCCCCAACTCCATCCTGGATGGAGGACCTGTCAGTTGTCCTGAGGAACTGGCGAAGAGGAAGGTGTCGCCGTTGTCTTCTGCCGCCTCTTCCCCTTCGACTTCTGATGCCCCCCAGTCGAAGAAGAAGGTAGCCTCCTCCCCCCCTTCCCCCTTAGAAGTCTCTCTGAGACCTCTAAGGGAAGGGTCTTTCCCACTCCGAGGGGACAGTTGGGGCTTCCGCTGGTCCTCCTGTTCCTTCGGGAATGGGGCCCGTCTCTCCCTCCGCAAGGAAGAAGATGACAGGAATGGAGGGGTACCGGTTAACACCGGTACCTCCTCTCCTGGCGCCAGAGGTTCTACCTTGATGCCAGGTACCGTCTTGGCCTCTCGTTCGCAAGAGGTACCAAGTGTACGGCCGTGCAGCCAAGACCCAAGCAACCGAGTTCGCTCAGCGCCAGGATCCAGGCACGGAGCGGAAGACTGGTGGGAGTCGCCCAGGTGACTCCCACCAGGCCAGCGATCACTCTTGTTGCGAGCCGCCGGTACCCAGGGTTGACGCGACGGTCCCAGACCAGCTGCGGGCTGAGGCGAGAAAGCGGTCCCCTCGGTCGCCTGGACCAGCCTCGGCTAGTCCAAGAGGCGTGACGCGCCGTGAGGACAGGCCTCGCTCCCGCCTCGACAGCAGACTCCCACTGGGACCAGGAGGAGAAGGGGACCAGCAGCATTTCTTCTGACGCTCGGGACCGTTGCCGCTGTTCTCGGTCCAGCTGCTTGACCAGGCCTGTAGATCGCAAGGGGCACGCTCCTCGCGCTCCCACCGCGACAGCGGACTCTGCCGGTCCCCTGACCGCCGCTCCCACCAGAACCGGACGGGTAGGGGAACCAGCAGCAGCTCTTCTGACACTCGGGACCGTCGCAGCTGCTCACGGTCTAGCCGCTCTCCCCAGGAGAGCCACTCGACCAGTGCAGCCCGATCGCCAGCAGCTCTCCTGAAGAGACTGACCTCCGTTCTTGGTTCAGCGTTTCTCCGCAAGAAAACCACGGCCCAGAACGGCAGCTCGATCGTCACCGTGGTTGATGATCGCCTACAGTCCTCCCAGCCTACCGGTTCTGCTGGTAGGCAGGGGAGGAGCTCTCGTAACAGCTCCCCTGACATAAGAGACCGACGCTCCGTTCCTTGGCCCAGCGTTTCTCCGCAAGAAGACCGCTGGTCCACCCCTGCAGCTTGATCGCCATCGTGGGTTGGTGATCGCCTGCAGTCCTCCCAGCCTACTGGTTCTGCTAGTAGGCAGGGAAGGAGTGTCACGTCTCCCTCAACTGTCCCTTCAACCTCCTCAGTGGATTGACCATCACCGCCGTTCACGTGACGATCCGACTGGACCACGTGCACACAGACCCCGGGGTGGCCTCCCCATTCGGGGCTCTTGAGAGGTTCTGACCTCGACGAGGACTGGGATGCGTCGGAGGACGGTATCGGCTCTCCTGTCAGGTGCTCGCTCAGCCCCACTCAGACGATGGTCACAGTGGCGGCAGACGTTTAGCCTACAGTACGAGTTCGTAACCCTCCTCGGGAAAACGTTTTCTCCAGACAGTAACGTTTTCCTAGACTGAGTGGCCATCTCCGCACGGTGATGGTTGCCCGTACTCGCTTCTCCGACTGCTAGCGCCACTGGGAAGGCGAGTGAGTATCCAGTATTCCTCCCCCATTCCTCCTCTCTCTAACGCTGCGAAGGGAAGGGGAGGGATCCTGCAGAGCGTTCTCCGTAGGATTCCACTTCGGGGGCTGCGTTCCTGGGGGGACCTTCGGGTCGTAAGTCCCCGTCGTTGAGGAAGGATCTTGCCCTATCCTCGATTTCTACGGGAATTGGGAGGACCACCACCCGATGATCGTCTGACGAATTCGGTGGGGGTTTCGCCGAGAGCTTAGAATTCTTCGGAGTTTCTAGCACTCCAAGTGTTCTGGTCTTCTACGATCTGCAAACACTTAGGCGAAACCACGGTCCAGGGTGGGTGAGACGAGAATCCCAGATAATTGTTACTACGATAATCGGGAATCTTGCCGAAGGCTCGAATTCCTGGAATATCTAGCGTTCAAAAGAAGCACTGCTGCTGAAGGAAGAATGTCTCGGGAGGAGCTCAGCCTGGATGGACCTGACGGTCCGTCGCCTCAGTAGGTGGTCAACCCCGGGATAGAGAAGAACGGGTGTGAACATCCAGTTCAGCTTGAACTATCGTCTTCGGTATCCTGTTATCACCATAGAAGTTTTCCTTCGGGAAAACTTCTCCTTCGCTACCTTCATTAGAGAATGAAGGGTGTTGGCTTCCAGTCCTTATTCTTGTTTCTCGAATGGAAGAGAATTTAGGATGGAGGTCTATGTACAGGAACCTACAAATATACTATGTATATTGCCCTTGCGACATTTCTCTTGTTATCAGTTGAATTGTGTGAGGTGTAGGCACATACCGTAGTTAACTCTACGGGTTGTGACTGAAACGAATAGTATCTTCTTAATTGAACTGCAACTTGGGACTGCCCTGCAAAACCTCCCAGGAGTTACCAGCTTCGATTTTGAGATACTTATGGTATTGTTACAACAACAACACCTCAGTGTTTGCATTCACCAAAATCCATTTCAATTAAATGCAAATGCTCGAGTGTATTTTATGCGCTCGATGGTTCTAGTTGAACGCATTCCTTATTGGAATGGATTACCTGGCAACTCAGGATGACGAGTGAGTGAGAGCTAGTGGTGTATGGGCTGCCTGCCGCAGCCCATTACCAGCTGGCTCTCCGAGATAGCACGGTCGGATTATATGTCTCTCCTCTGCAATGATTGACTACCGAACCGAATCTCTGCCCGGCAATCACAGACTTAGGTCTCTGGTTGGCTGGAATTCTCACATGCGTGAATGACCATCTACTGCATCACCTTGGACATTGCGAGAATTTTCAGACAGAGATATCTCGATACACTAGCTATCATCTTTCTGTTTACCGCACGGTAACAGAAGTCTGTAGCCTAGTCTCCCGCTGCATCGCACCTGCTGCTGCGATTATGTGGAATGATTTCTTCAGACATCTGAGTTTGTCTTCTAAATATATCTCTTTTTCGTTGGTGTGCAATTGTTCATTGTTCACCCCGAATTGTAGATGTGTAACGGAAGACATCGCCTGTTCCTCGCCTGCCAGCTCTACTTTCAAGTATATAGATGTCCTCCCTGGATAAAGCTGTGTTTTCATTACTGAAAAGCACTCCGCTTTCATTGCAACTCTGACTTCTCACCGAATAGCAATGAAGTAGCGGTTTAGCGTTTTCAGTCCTTTGTAAATCACAGGGATTAAGCCGTCTTCGCTGGTTGGTGTCATTGGCGGGACTTTTCTACATTCAGAATCTTGAGTTACTTCTCTCGATTCGGATGTGAAAACGTAGATTGGCATTCACTTATCACCTTAGACTTCGATGGCACATGGTGTTGTTTCTTTTTAGTTGAGATTCAACTACTATGAGAACTGTCTTGCCATCAGGACCTCGGTCTCTAGAAGGCAATTGACTTAGCCTGTTGGGCATATGCCTTGAAAGAATCATCATCTCGCCTTCCGGCATAGGTGGCAACAGAAAGAAGATTTGTATGGTCTCTGCATAACCCTTCAAAAAGCGAGGGTCACGTGACTACTCCTCGGATGCTTGGACAGCTCGCCATACACAACTGAATGCAGTCAGTCGGCAGCTGTCGAAGCATCCAAGACCATCACTATCTACGCTGTGGACTTTGTATTGGTTGTTCCAGATCAGTTATTACTTCGTCCTATTAGCATGTTCCTGCACCCATAACCATCGACACCCACCATGGAGTGTTGGTGTCTTTATCCACTGCGGAGATGAAGACACTTCGCTGCTGTGGGGTACGAGACCGCAAGACACTTCGCTGCAGTGGGATAAGAGACCGCGAGACACTTCGCTGCAGTGGGATACGAGACCGCGAGACACTTTGCTGCAAACGGATAGACCAATATAGGTACTGGACATCACTCCGAAGAATATGTCGGACAGGGAGATGGATAAGTCATCGCAACCATATCCTTCTTTTCCTCCAGGACTGCCCACAGGTCCTTGGAACCTCATTTCCCTGGACCAGTGTTGGATGCTTGCAAGATGTTTGCTTACTCAGCTCCTTGACAGGACAAGTTGCATCTCGTCCATGGTGAGCAGTTGTAGAGGTAGGAAGGATGCGAGAGTGACTGGCTCTCCCCCTTCCACGCCTCGTCTCTCCATTCCTCGTCCTTGGGGTTGAGGATAGGACTCGAACTCACACTGGCTGGTCGGACAATTGATGCGGTAAGCCTATACATACGCATCCTTTTTATGTTTATCAGAATCATAGAAGCAATCCCGCTCCTTCCTCTAGCAAGGGGAGGAAGGAGACTGACAATAATGCAAACCCTTCCCAGAAATTTGCATTAATGTCTCTGACGCCAATATTCTTCACAGCCCTTTTTCGGATGAGTCACGATCCCTCACTTATTTCGAAAAGGCCCAGAAGTCTGACTCTTGATCACGCAGTTCCTATACTCCGATCAAGTTGTCAGAGGCAGCAGGGCATTCCTCCTCGCTCTTAAGACTAGGTGCGCTGAACTCCAGTCAGTTTTAGAGGCTCACTCAGATTCCTCCCACCAATCAGTGAGTCTTCCTATTGTTAAAGGACCGAAAGGTTTGTATTACGTATCGGAACAAATCACAATTTATAGAAAATTGTATTTTTCCTAACTATACAAACCTGAGGTCCTTTAACAAGAATGCCCACCTCATGCCACCCCTCAATCTGAACCTGGGCCGAAAGGCAAAGTGGAGTGTTTACATCTGGGCAGGCTAGCCTGCCCCACGGTAGTTACTGCCTAACCACCTTGTTCAAAATTTCAACGGCCGTAATTCCAGCTACGCCGAAAGTATATTCCTATTGTTAAAGAACCTCATGTTTGTATACTTAGGAAAAATACAATTTTCGACAAATTGTTATATTTTGTATTCTACATGAAATTGCGCACATTTTCATATATAATACTTTATGTAACAGCTAATATAACACTGTGCAAAAATTACGATAATGTGATGAAAGAATTTGAGATTTTCGGACGAATTACGAAGCGCGGACATGAGGAAAAAGTGTTTTTCAAAAATTCATCATAAATGGAAATATTTTGCTATAGACTTCCAATTTGTTTCAAAATGAAGGACAATGATGGAATATTACTAGAATGTAGAGTTTTAGCTTACAATTGCGTTATTGCGTTTTTCGACCATTTCAGTTGAGTCAATGTTCACTGAAGGATGAGATTTTAGCACATCGTGATTTTTATGAAAATATTTCAAAACTGATAAAAGCTACAACCATGACTTATTTTTTTGTTATATTCTACATTAAATTGCACACATTTTCATATGCAAAACTTTATGTAACGGCTAATATTAAACGGTGCAAACGATACGACAAAGTAACCAAAGAATTTCCAAGATTTTCTGCCAAGGTACCGCACACAGAGTTAAGGAAAAAGTGTTTTCAAAAATTCACCATAAATCAAAATATTGTGCTAGAGACTTCCAATTTGTTGCAAAATAAAGGTACATTTTTCAATATTACTAGAATGTAAGCGTTTTAGCTTACAATTGCGTTTTTCGACCATTTGGGTCGAGTCAATGTTGACCGAAGGTTGAAATTTTGGCACTTACTAAGATTTATATGAAAATATTTCAAAACTGATAAAAGCTACAACCATGGGTTGTTTTTGTTGTATTCTACATGAAATTACACACATTTTCATTGATAAAACTTTATGTAACGGCTAATATAAAACGGTGCAAAAATTACGACAATGTGATGAAAAGAATTTCTAAGTTACTGCGCATGGACGTAAGAAAAAAGTATTTTTTAAAAGTTCACCATAAATCGAACTATTGTGCTAGAGACTTCCAATTTGGTGCATAATGAAGGTCAATAATTGAATATTACTAAAATGTAATGGTTTTAGCTTACAATTGCGTTTTTCGACCATGCCTTCGAGTTAAAGGTGACCTAAGGTTGAAATTTTGGCACTTATCAAAATTTTTATGGAAGTATTTCAAAACTGATATAAGCTACATCCGTGAGTTATTTTTTGTTGTGTTCTATATGTAATTGCACACATTTTTATACATAAAACTTTATGTAACGGCTAATATAAAACAGTGCAAAAATTATGACAAAGGGACGAAAGAATTTCTGAGATTTTCGGCAGTTACCTCGCGCGGAGTTAAGGAAAAAAATGTTTTTCAAAAATTCACCATAAATCAAAATATTGTGGTAGAGGCTTCCAATTTGTTGCAAAATGAAGGTAAATGATTAAATATTATTAGAATGTAAGAGTTTTAACTTACAATTGCGATTTTCGACCATTTTGGTAGAGTCAAAGTTGACCAAAGGTTGAAATTTTGGCACTTAATGTGATTTATATGAAAATAATTCAAAATTGATAAAAGTTACAACCATCAGTTATTTTTTGTCGTATTTTACATTAAATTGCACACATTTTCATATACGAAACTTTATGTAATGGCTAATATAAAATGGTGCAAACAATACGACAATTTCTGAGATTTTCGGCAGAGCTACCCCGCGCAGACGTAAGGAGAAAGTATTTTTCAAAAATTCACCATAAATCAAAATATTGGTCTAAAGACTTCCAATTTGTTGCAAAATGAAGGTAAATGATTGACTATTACTAGAATGTAAGAGTTTTAGCTTACATTTGCTTTTTTCGACCATTTCGGTCAAGTCAAAATTGACCAAAGGTTGAAATTTTGGCACTTATCATGATTTTTATTAAAATATTTCAAAACTTATAAAAGCTACACCCATGTGTTTTT
The DNA here is from genome assembly GCF_015104395.2 of Macrobrachium nipponense. Classification (NCBI taxonomy): domain Eukaryota; kingdom Metazoa; phylum Arthropoda; class Malacostraca; order Decapoda; family Palaemonidae; genus Macrobrachium; species Macrobrachium nipponense. Next base: position 38,318,829 of record NC_061088.1, on the reverse strand, counting down.
TTTTTCTTTTTATTCTACATGTAATTGTGCACATTTTCATATATAAAACTGTGTGTAACAGCTAATATAAAACAGTGAAAAAATTACGACAAATTGACAATAGAATTTCTGAGATTTTCAGCAGAGTTACTGCGTGCAGACTTAAGGAAAAAGTGTTTTTCAAAAATTCACCATAAATCGAAATATTGTGCTAGAGACTTCCAATTTATTGCAAAAGGTAAATGATTGAATATTACTAGAATGTAAGAGTTTTTAGCTTACAATTGCATTTTTCGACCATTTCGGTCGAGTCAAAGTTGACCGAAGGTTGAAATTTTGGCACTTACGATTTACATGGAAATATTTAAAAACTGATAAAAGCTACAACAATGGGATGTTTATTGTTGTATTCTACATGAAATTGCTCACATTCTCATATATTAAACTTTATGCAACTGCTAATATAAAACGGTGCAAAAATTATGACAATTTGATGAAAGGATTTGAGATTTTCGGCCGAGTTAACGCGCGCGGACGTAAGGAATAAGTTTTTTTTTTTAAATTCACCATAAATCAAAATATTTTGTTAGAGACTTCCAATTTGTTGCAAAATGAAAGTCAAAGATTGAATATTACTAGAATGTAAGAGTTTTAGGTTACATTCGCGTTTTTCAACCATTTCAGTCGAGTAAATTTTGACCGAAGGTTGAAAATTTGGAACTCGTGATTTATATGAAAATATTCCAAAACTGATAAAAGCTACAAATGTTTTTTTTTTTTATTGTATTCAACATGAAATTGCACACATTTTCATATGTAAAACTTTATGTAACCGCTAATATAAAATGGTGCATAAAATTACGAGAATATGATGAAAGAATTTGAGATTTTTGGCCAAATTACCGCGCGCCGAAGTAAGGAAAAGGTTTTTATTTTTAAATTCACCATAAATCAAAATATTGTGCTAGAGACTTCCAATTTGTTACAAAATGAAGGTCAGTGATTGAATATTACTATAATGTAATGGTTTTAGCATACAATTGCGTTTTTCGACCATTTCGGTTGAGATAAAGTTGACCAAAGGTTGAAATTTGGCACTTATCGGGATTTATATGAAAATATTTCAAAACTGATAAAAGCTACAACCATGAACTATTTTTTTATTTTTTTGTATAATTGTGCACATTTTTATGCATAAAACTTTATGTAACCACTAATATAAAATAGTGCAAAAATTATGACAGTGACGATAGAATTTCTGAGATTTTTGGTGGAGTTACCCTGCTCAGACGTAAGAAGAAAGTGATTTTCAAAAATTCACCATAAATCGAAATATTGTGCTAGAGACTTCCAATTTGTTTCAAAATGAAGGTAAATGATTAAATATTACTAGTATGTAAGAGTTTTATCTTAACAATTGCGTTTTTTTACCATTTCGTTCGAGTCAAACTTGACCAAAGGTTGAAATTTTGGCACATCGTGATTTTTATGAAAATATTTTTAAACTGATAAAAGCTACAACCATGATATTTTTTTTTGTTGTATACTACATGAAAGTGCGCACATTTTTATGTAAAAACTTTATGTAACGGCTAATATAAAACATTGTAAACAATACGACAAATTCACGAAAGAATTTCTGAGATTTTCGGCTGAGTTACTGCGCATTGAGTTAAGGAAAAAGTGTTTTTCAAAAATTCACCATAAATCGAAATATTGTGCTAGAGACTTCCAATTTTTGCAAAATGAAGGGAAATGATTGAATATTACTAGAATGTAAGAGTTTTAGCTTAGAATTGCGTTTTTCAACCATTTCGGTCGAGTCAAAGTTGACCAATGGTTGAAATTTTGGCACATCTTTATTTACATGAAAATATTTCAAAACTAATAAAAGCTACAACCATGGGTTGTATTTTGTTGAATTCTACATGAAATTGCACACATTTTCATATATGAAACTTTATGTAGCAGCTAATATAAAATGGTGCAAAAGTTACGACAATGTGACGAAAGAATTTCTGAGATTTTCGGACGAGTTACCATCCGAGGACGTAAGGAATAAGGTTTTTTTTTAAATTCACCATAAATCGAAATATTGTGCTAGAGACTTCCAATTTGTTGCAAAATGAAGGTAAATTATTAAATATTACTAGAAGGCAAGAGCTTTAGCTTACAATTGCGTTTTTTGACCATTTCGGTCGAGTGAAAGTTGACTGAAGGTTGAAATTTTTTCATTTGTCGTGATTTTTAATTTTGGCACTTATCGCGTTTTATTTTGAAACTGATAAAGCTACAACCATGAGTTATTTTTTGTTGTATTCTACATACAAAACTTTATGTAATGGCTAATTTAAAAGCGTGCAAGCAATACGACAAAGTGACGAAAGAATTTCTGAGATTTTCGTCAGTTACCTCGCATGGAGTTAAGGAAAAAGTGTTTTTCAAAAATTCACCATAAATCGAAATATTGTGCTAGAGACTTCCAATTTGTTGCAAATGAAGGTAAATGATTGAATATTGCTAGAATGTAAGAGTTTTAGCTTACAATTACGTTTTTCAACCATTTCGGTAGTCAAGTTTGACCAAAGGTTATAATTTTGGCACTTATCGTTATTTACATGAAAATATTTCAAAACTGATAAAAGCTACAACCATGCCTTTTTTTGTTTTATTCTACATGAAATTGCGCACATTTTCATATATAAAACTTTATGCAACAGCTAATATAAAACACTGCAAAAATTACGACAATGTGACAAAAGTATTTGAGATTTTCGGCCGAGTTACCGCGCGCGGACTTAAGGAATAAGTTTTTTTTTAAATTCACCATAAATTGAAATATTTTTCTAGACACTTCCAATTTGTTGCAAAATGAAGGTAAATGATTGAATATTACTAGAATGTAAGATTTTAACTTACAATTGCGTTTTTCGATCATTTCAATCAAGTCAAAGTTGACAGAAGGTTGAAATTTTGGCACTTATTTTCATTTATATGAAAATATTTCAAACTGTTAAAAGCTACAACCATGGGTTATTTTTTGTTTTATTCTACGTGAAATTACGCACATTTTCACATAAAATTTATGTAACGGCTAATAGAAAATCTTGCAAAAATTACGACAGTGACGAAAAAAATTTCTGAGATTTTTGGCCGAGTTACCGCGCACGGACGTAAGGAAAAAGTTTTGTTTTTTTAAATTCACCATAAATCGAAATTTTGTGCTAGTGACTTCCAATTTGTTGCAAAATGAAGGTAAAGGATTAAATATTACTAGAATGTGAGAGTTTTAGCTTACAATTGCGCTTACCGACCATTTTAGTAGAGTCAAAGTTGAACGAAGGTTGAAATTTTGGCACTTATCGTGATTATGAAAATATTTCAAAACTTATAAAAGCTACAACCATGAGTTATTTTTTGTTGTATTCTACATGTAATTGTGCACATTTTCATACGCAAAACTCTGTGTAACGGCTAATATAAAACAGTGCAAAAATTACGACAGTGACAAAAGAATTTCTGAGATTTTCGGCCGAGTTATCGCTCGCGGAGTTAAGGAAAAGGGTTTTCAAAAATTCACCATAAATCAAAATAATGTTCTAGAGACTTCCAATTTGTTGCAAAATCAAGGTAAGTAATTGAATATTACTAGAATGTAAGAGTTTTAGCTTAACAATTGAGTTTTTCGACCATTTCGTTCGAGTCTCAGTTGACCGAAGGTTGAAATTTTTGCACTTATCGAGATTTATGTGAAAAGATTTCAAAACTGATAGAAGCTAGAACCATGGGTTTTTTCTGTTGTATTCTACGTGTAATTGCGCACATTTTCATATATAAAACTTTATGTAACGGCTAATATAAAACGGTGCAAAAATTACAATGTGACGAAAGAATTTCTGAGATTTTCAGCAGAGTTACTGCGCTCGGACGTAAGGAATAAGTTTTTTTTAAAATTCACCATAAATCAAAATATTGTGCTAAAGACTTCCAATTTGTTGCAAAAATGAAGGTAAATGATTGAATATTACTAGAATGTAAGAGTTTTAGGTTACAATTGCATTTTTTTACCATTTCGGTCGAGGCAAAGTTGACCGAAGGTTGAAAATTTGGGACTTATCATGATTTATATGAAAATATTTCAAAACTGTTAAAAGCTACAACTATGGGTTGTCTTTTGTTGTATTCTACATGAAATTGCGCACATTTTCATATATAAAACTTTATGTAACAACTAATATAAAACGGTGCAAAAATTACGACAATGTGACAAAAAATTTGAGATTTTTGGCCGAGTTACCGTGTGCAGATGTAAGGATAAAGTTTTTTTAGCTCTCATCTTGAAGACATCTCTCAAAATCCAGAAGATGATCTAAGCACAGGCTCTCACCCTGATGACGACATATCAGCACACCCTCCGAGAAGGCCTCCACCTTCGCTAATGAGAATGAGACCTGCTAAGAGTTGGCACTAGCTATTCAGGTGTGTCTCACAGGTCAAGAATGGGCCGTAGTCGGTAGGAGTCAATCCATATTTCTTATGCATCTTTCAGGTTTCTTAAGGAATCTACATGTTTTGGCCACCTCGTTTGGCCATTCTCGGGACGGGGTTGCTGTGTGCAATGAGTTATTTCAGTGGGATCCCCGCTATTTATTGCAATTAGGAGGCTTGAGCAGTCTGGTACCCTATTTTACATTGGGCGCTGCTTGTGGCGTTGTGTGGCGCTTCATCAGAGACGGCTTCTTATTGGCTGTCCTCTCCATGGGTGGAGCCTCATTCTCATCAGCGATGGTGGAGGCCTTCTCGAAGGGTGTGCTGATAGGTGGTCCTCAGGGTGAGAGCCTGTGCTTAGATCATCTTCTGGATTTTGAGAGATGTCTTCAAGATGAGAGCTAATGATTCTATCACCCTCAGGATCCGTTTGGTTTAATGGTTTTGGTAGGGAATTGTCTACTGCTCTCCTGACAGTGGTGGGGAGGAGGGAGGTCTCCTATGTGACATTCATACTGGGTTTCTCCCTCCCAATGTGCAGTGCTTTAATCATTCACAGAAGTCATATATCAGTGCTCGGACAATAACTTCAAAGTTCCTGACAATGTCGCAGCAGTGGATCCTTTTGTCATGTGGAGTTCTTGCATGGTTGTATTTTTTACCTTCCTGAGCATGACAAGAAATCCTCTTGGAGAGGTGCATCGACCATCCCAATGTAAGTTCCGAGGCATCCTCGGATTAGGCATGTACTATATCTGTAAATGACTAATATTAGTCTTTCTCAAGGATCCTGTGGTGGGGCGGGGTTATTCTTCATGATAAGGCTGCATGTCTTCGTACTCCTGTAGAAGTTGACTTAAGTTGATCTGCTTGTTGCTATCATTCGAGGAAATGTGGTTCTGGATTATTTCCCATATGCTTGTTCTTCTTTATACCACTGATGGAAGGTTCCCTTGTAGAATAAATTAATATTTGGTGAGGTTCCTGTAAGTACCATTTCTACATATTCTTCCTGAAGATGTCCTGGATGCTGCAGTTGGTATGTCTGTTGTTAACGGGAACCTGGGCTGCACATTCCATCTCCTCATGAATATCTGTGCATGTCAAACAGTGGGAGAGAGCATTCCAGATGTAGGCACTGATGATTGAGTCTTTACAATGCTCAGGACACTCACTATCGCCATTCAGGCAAACGCTCAGGGTCATAGGCTTCATGTAGAGGCTTGTGGTGAATGAACCTTCCTTCCACATGACCAGGACGTCCAAGAAGGGGAGTTGGTCGTCAGTGCCTATGTTCAATAGTAAAATGCAGACCGCTGTGGGTGTGAAAGGCCTGTCGTATCTCCTCGATCTCCTCAGTCGATTCTGCTTGGATGAAGGTGTCAACTATATATCTCATGTATATAAAAGGCTTCCTGATGCTCCTGAAGACTTGCTCTACCATGCCCATGAAGTTCACAAGAAGAACCCTGAGGGGGGAATCCCATCATGACACTGTTGACTTGAACATATATATGGTCATGGTGGTTGGTGAAGGGGGCCTTCTTGGTGCGAATTCCTAGCAGCCAGTGAAGGGCATGCTCGGGGATGTTCAGTGGATCGGTGAAGGTCTTTCTGTAAATGCATTTTGAGGGACATTCTGATGGTTTCATCTACAGGAACGTTGCTAAACAGCAACTCTTCATCCATCGATACAATACAGTGTTCCCTCCGTATTCACAGGGAATAGGTACCAGACACCCCCTGGCCCCCCGCGAATAGCTAGAACCCGCAAATAATTGAAACTCCTATAAAAACTCTTAAAACTGCTTATTTTGTCGGGTAAAACTCCAGAAAAACCCCACTAAAAATGTTAGTTTTATCACAAAATGTGCATTTTATGATGAAATTGATTCCTTGGGAAAGGATCTTTACCATAATTTCCTCAGTCTACTCAGCTGTAAATGAGTACCTATCCCTGATGGGGTAGGGTCCAGCTATGGGTTAAATAGCAAAACTCAGCAATGATGGAAAGAAATGAAGGAATAAACGACAACGACGTAAATGGAACCTCTGGCAACAGAGGAGCTTCGTCCGGCAACCAGGTATTCAACCCAATTGAAGGGGAAGACGGTCAGGTACTTGGAGGTTGTCATCCAGCAACTGATTACCACAGCGGCAGTAATCAACAGCCTGAGATTATTATTATTATTATTATTATTATTATTAATAATTATTATTATTATTGCTAAAATTACCATTACTATTACTTACTATTACTATTACTTATATAATTATTTATTATTATTCTTATTATTATTATTATTATTATTTTATTATTATTTTTTTTTTTTTTTTTTTTTTTTTTTTTTTTTTTTGCTCTATCACAGTCCTCCAATTCGACTGGGTGGTATTTATAGTGTGGGGTTCCGGGTTGCATCCTGCCTCCTTAGGAGTCCATCACTTTTCTTACTATGTGTGCCGTTTCTAGGATCACACTCTTCTGCATGAGACCTGGAGCTACTTCAGCCTCTAGCTTTTCTAGATTCCTTTTCAGGGATCTTGGGATCGCCTAGTGCTCCTATGATTATGGGTACGATTTCCACTGGCATATCCCATATCCTTCTTATTTCTATTTTCAGATCTTGATACTTATCCATTTTTTCCCTCTCTTTCTCTTCAACTCTGGTGTCCCATGGTATTGCGACATCAATGAGTGATACTTTCTTCTTGACTTTGTCAATCAACGTCACGTCTGGTCTATTTGCACGTATCACTCTATCCGTTCTGATACCATAGTCCCAGAGGATCTTTGCCTGATCGTTTTCTATCACTCCCTCAGGTTGGTGCTCGTACCACTTATTACTGCAAGGTAGCTGATGTTTCTTGCACAGGCTCCAGTGGAGGGCTTTTGCCACTGAATCATGCCTCTTTTTGTACTGGTTCTGTGCAAGTGCCGGGCATTCACTTGCTATGTGGTTTATGGTTTCATTTTTCGTATTGCACTTCCTACATATGGGAGAGATGTTATTTCCGTCTATCGTACTTTGAATATATCTGGTTCTTAGGGCCTGATCTTGTGCCGCTGTTATCATTCCTTCAGTTTCCTTCTTTAGCTCTCCCCTCTGTAGCCATTGCCAATTGTCATCGCTGGCTAGTTCTTTAGTTTGTCTCATGTATTGTCCGTGCATTGGTTTGTTGTGCCAGTCCTCTGTTCTTTCTGTCTTTCTCCTGTCTCTGTATATTTCTGGGTCTTCGTCTACTTTTATTAGTCCTTCTTCCCATGCACTCTTTAGCCACTCGTCTTCACTGGTTTTCAGATATTGCCCCAGTGCTCTGTTTTCAATGTTGACGCAGTCCTCTATACTTAGTAGTCCTCTCCCTCCTTCCTTTCGTGTTATGTATAGTCTGTCCGTATTTGCTCTTGGGTGTAGTGCTTTGTGTATTGTCATTTGTTTCCTGGTTTTCTGATCTATGCTGCGGAGTTCTGCCTTCGTCCATTCCACTATTCCTGCGCTGTATCTGATTACTGGCACTGCCCATGTGTTTATGGCTTTTATCATATTTCCGGCGTTGAGTTTTGACTTGAGTATCGCCTTGAGTCTCTGCATATATTCTTTTTTCCTGATCGTGTCCTTCATCTCTTGGTGTTTTATATCTCCTCCTTCCATTATTCCCAGGTATTTGTATCCTGTCTCATCTATGTGTTTGATGTTGCTCCCATCTGGTAGCTTTATCCCTTCAGTTCTCGTTACTTTGCCTTTTTGTATGTTGACTAAGGCGCATTTTTCTATTCCAAACTCCATCCTGATGTCCCCAGATACAATCCTTACAGTCTGGATTAGGGTATCTATTTCCTTGATGCTCTTACCATACAGCTTGATGTCGTCCATGAACATCAGATGGTTGATTTTGTTGCCTCTTTTCTTGAGTTGGTACCCGGCATCCATCTTCTGTAGTACTTTTGTCATGGGAATCATGGCTACTACGAAGAGTAGTGGGGACAGTGAGTCGCCCTGGAAGATCCCTCTCCTGATATTAACCTCTGCTAGTCTTATTCCAGAGCTTGTAAGTATTGTATTCCAGTTGCGCATTGTATTTTTGAGGAAGCTGATGGTATTTTCCTCTGCCCCATATATTTTCAGGCATTCTATTAGCCATGTGTGTGGTATCATGTCGAAGGCTTTCTTATAGTCTATCCATGCCATGCTTAGGTTGGTTTTCCTTCTCCTACTGTTCTTCATTACCATTTTGTCTATCAGGAGCTGGTCTTTTGTGCCCCTACACTTCCTTCTGCAGCCTTTCTGTTGGTAGGGGATGGTGTTTGTCTCCTCTAGGTAGTTGTATAGCCTTTCACTGATGATACCTGTTAGTAACTTCCACATTATTGGTAGGCAGGTGATAGGCCTGTAGTTACTGGCTATATTTCCCTTACTCTTGTCTTTTTGTACTAAGGATGTTCTTCCTGTGGTCATCCATTTGGGTGCTTGGTGATTTGAGATACAATGCTGGAGTTGTTCTGCTATTCGTGGATGTAGGGCCTTGAAGTTTTTGAGCCAGTATCCATGGACTTCATCGGGACCTGGGGTTTTCCAGTTTGGCATTTTCTTTAGTTGGTGTCTGACTGTGTCTGTCGTGATCTCTGTGAATCTTTGTTTTATTCTCCCTGTTTCTTCTTCCTTGACTTCCTGGAGCCATGTTGCATGTTTGTTGTGTGATACCGGATTGCTCCATATGTTTTCCCAGAGTCTCTTACTTGGTTCGGCTTCGGGAATTTCTGGGTGGTTGTCTTCCCCTCTTAGTTGGCTGTATAGTCTTTTCTGGTTGGTTCCGAATAGTTTGTTATTATTATTATTATTATTATTATTATTATTATTATTATTATTATTATTATTATTATTATTATTATTATTGTAAACAATACTTATTCAATAAACTCTGTACAGTACAAGAATACATCCTTATTACTGGCATTAGATTAGTAGAAAAAAAATTGCAGTGTGATATGAATGGTGAACCACACACAGACAATGATGTTATGATGGTGATAGTAGTGTAAGGACAACGCTTTTTCACTATTTTCATCTAACTCGATCATCAAGTCGCGTTGTTCTTACTTCCGTATGATAGAGCGTTCCGCGGCCTTTTCGCTGATGTATAACACATGCAATTCCATTATTTGTATGCCTAATTATATCTAAATGTATGTCTGTAAGGAAACACAAATTTACGGTCTCAGTCATTTCTGTTTGCGGTGCGAGACTGCACTACATATCCGTCCGCACCTGTGTATGTCAACCCAGTTTGTCTGTAAATAAATCATCAGTACCCAGCCACCTGTCTTAATCCATGGTCCTCACAACTGGTGACCCCGTCAGAAGGTGCCAGATACCTCATGACGATAATCGATTGCTCCACCAGATGGCCTGAGGCAACACTGATGTTGGAGGCAACCACAAAAAGAATGTGCCGAAGCCCTCCTCGCCAGCTGGGTCAGTTGATTCGGAGTGCCAGACGAGATCATGACGGACCGCGGACCAGTTTTCCTGTCGGAGTTGTGGACCGCCCTGGCCCACCTAATGGGGACGTCGCTACACGCCACCACCGCCTACAACCCAGCAGCTAACGGCATGGTGGAGAGAGTCCACCGATCGCTCAAGGCTTCCCTAATGGCGCGCTGCACCGGCAAAAATTGGAAGAGCCAGCTACCATGGGTCCTCCTCGGTCTCAGGACTGCCCCGCGGGAGCCATTAACAGTCCCTGGCGAGTTCTTCCCGACCAATGCCGACGACGCCGACGTCTCCATCGCCAGGCTTCGGGAATCCGCTGGGAAGTTCATGCCTTGTGTCAAAACCTTCTCCAACAGGACCCAACGTTTCCTCCCGAAGGCCCTATCATCGTGCAAACACGTCTTCATCAGGGACGACGCCCTCCCCCCGCCGCTAACGAGACCCTACCGAGGTCCCTTCTGCGTCCTACGACGCACTGACAAGGTGTATCTCATATCCATCAATGGTCGCGAGGATTGGGTCACAATCGATCGCCTGAAACCAGCCTTCATCATGGACGAAGACCCCGCAGACGCGGATTCCGTAGGGCGCCTCAATCTTCCTCGGAAAAAAGCGGCTCCTTCGATCGCCAAACCTCCCAGTCGTAGCCGCGGCCGCCCTCAGAAGACGGTCGAACCCCCCGAGGCTACCGCCAGGGGAGGCATCCTGTCAATCAGCAAAACCGAAGGACTACGCTCGAGGACGCCCCACAACAAGTGTCACAAGGACACGGGGTCGCCCCCTGCCTCCAAGATTGTCATCCAATAATTACTCCATAATCATTGTCTTGGGGCGGAGTATTTGTAAGGACAACGCTTTTTCCCTATTTTCATCTAAATCAATCATCAAGTCGCGTTGTTCTTACTTCCGTCTGATAAAGCGTTCCGCAGCCTTTTCGCTGATGTATAACACATGCAATTCCATTATTTGTATGCCTAATTATATCTAAATGTATGTCTGTAAGAAAACACAAATTTACTGTCTCAGAGTCATTTCTGTTTGCGGTGCGAGACTGCACTACATATCCGTCCGCACCTGTCTGTGTCAACCCAGTTTGTCTGTAAATAAATCAGTACCCAGCTACCTGTCTTAATCCCTGGTCCTCACAGTAGGTTCCCACAAATTATACCCATTTTCTTTTTTTCTCTCACTTTTACGGCAATTCACCTGCTGACACAATAGGGAAGTGGACAAAGCTCAGCCTACTTGGGGATTTGGGGGAAGTGAGCAGACCTTCTCTCTCACGGCCTTGGGGAACAGGGTGATGGCCATACACTCTTTAGCCTACTCCCATTTGTATAATTTAAGAAAATACAATATCAATAATTAAATGAACACAATCTAATATTACTTATACATGATATAATAGGCAGGAAAGTAGGGGCAGAAACAGGAAGGAAAGAAAAGTGGGTTGAGGGAGGGATGAGAAGGGGAAGGGTGAGGGATGGAGGTAGGGAGGAATGGGATGAGGGTAAAGGATGTTTGAATTTATAGGTTGGTGGTGTATGGCAACACAAAATAAATCAAGAGCAAACACCTTAACTAACACCATTTGACAATGCACTATATTACCAAAAATTAGCAGGTGGTGTTTTGTACTATACTGTATTAAAGGACCGTTTCAGTCAAACAATTAGTTTGAAAGATATTTGAGAAAAACTATGACTCGTGGACCCTGAAATGTAGTGTTTACTTGCATTTTAAGTATGTCAAAGGTTCCATATACTATCTCATATACAGTAGTTTCTGTGATCTTTAAATATGATTTTAATTTATCCTTGAATCATGTTAGGTTCTTCAAGAATGGATTCAAAGTTACTTCTCCACTTACTAGAGAAGATTGAAAAGGAGCAAGAAAGACTCTGGAAAGAAGTTGCATTACTCAAACAATCTTTAGAGAAAAGAGAGTGCTCTTCCAATTGTGGCATATCCTCCACAGAATCTTCTACAAACACCACTGAAGTTTTGTGGTCAACTCTTCTTCATTTACAGGAAGATGTCAGAAATTTGAAGCTTAAAGTTAGTAGTTTACCAGACCAGAATGCCAGACCTGCAAACAATTGTACACGGTCTCCTGACAGGTAAGAAACTAGTACTACCTATGTGTATTATCTTGTTGTTCATTGTATCTTTTGAAAGTGTGTTGCCTTACGAAGTTGTAGGCAATTTTCTTCTTGTGCTATTCATGAACAGAGTTATTTTTTTTAAAAATTGGGTTGGTATTGAAACATCTTGACAAAAATATTACTGTACACATTCCTTTACATTTCTTGTATGATAAAGATGATTGTCATGCCACATCTTTTCAAGTACATTAATACAGTAACCTTTCTCAAACTCTGTTAACCTAGAAAATTTAATTGGTTGTTGTGGTACATAATTTTGTATTACAGTCTCAGTTTTTTCGAGTGTCATAATTTCTGTAAGCTGCTTGTTCTGTTACTTTTTTGCAGTCTATATATCAATTGTTGGACCAATGCCCCAGTTTGTCTGGTATTTTCAATTTGTCATTAAAATGTAGAAGTTCCCTCCTCCAATCCCAGATTTTCATAATTTCATCTTAAGAGTACAGTCACTGTGAAAAGCACAAGGGTTACATTTCTGGAAATGCTGCGTAATTAAAGCAATGTTATTTGAATGTTATTTTTTGGGATGAATCTTCCCTACTGTTAAAGATTGCTTATATCTCTTCCCCCCATAGGCAAGTAGGCATTCAAGATAAAGGTCAAATGACTAATCTGACTGTTTCATAGTACATCTGTTCTCCACCAGGTGTGTTTCAAATGTTTTAACTTTAACTGCATAGGTCCTCCAATTCTTTCTGTAGAAGGACAATGTTTTGGGCAATTGAGGATTCAGGAAGGAAAACTCTGTCATATGGGGTGGTAATTACATCCGCTAGTCGGACAGTCAGGCCCTGTGGAATTGGAGAAGCACTCACTGTGATACAGATGAGCTGGAACAACCAGTCTACTTACTACTACTCCTTTGAGTGCTATCAGGCTTGAGTGGTGGATGCAATTCTTCACATTGGGCACAGTTGAACACATTTTGAGTTGTACAAAAATTGCTCAGTGACTCCTGTAGAACCCTAGTTGCCTCAGAGGGAATGATTTTCAGACTTCAGAACTTCATAGACCCCTAATAGCCTCAGAAGGAATGATTTTCAGACTTCTAGCTCGCTGTAGATCTCTCTTATTCTTCCATTAAGGAAAAATGAATTACCAAAGTCCATGCTGCTCCACTAACTTCTGCATCCGACACAGAAATGCTTGGAGGTGCTTAACCAGCTCCTCCCAATAGAGGTGTTTTCAAAACTTTCTCGGATTCTATCCTCAATCAAGTGGAGGTACAGCTGTAGCCTTGTGTCAGAAGCAGCAATTTGTGTATTGCTCCAGGTGCCATTTTAGAAGGATTATCCCATACCCTTATAGACATCCAAGTTTCTCGGCTTTCTTAGATATAGTAAATTTTTTGCTGCCTACTGTCAAAGTTACAGTTACACCTTTCCTTGATGTTGCATCATGTGCAGCTGGATCTGGCTAATAATCAGCGTCTTAAGGTGTTGAGATCAATTGAGATTGAAGCACCTAGAACTTGGTATCAATCTCTCTGGAGTTTAGATGTAGTTCAAAATTTTATCTGCAGATCCGTTTGAGCCTCTGGAATAAGTTCCATTGAAGTAATTACTACTATGAAAGTCTTTTTGTTAGCACTTTTAGCAGTTATATGAGCAAGATTATTGCAAGCACACTCCTTATGGTTGTCTTCATTAAGGCTGTTGTAAAACACAAGCTATTTTACTTTTTCTATTATTTTACGGCAAAGTTTTTCAAATTTAGCTTGGAAGCAGCGAAGTTAACATATTGTTGTGTGGTTTTAGAGTACCTAGAACATCTTTGTCAAAGAACATACTTGATCAGGCTAGCACATACTTGATGTACTTGATCAGGCTAAATGAAACTATTTCCATACCTTTTTTATCTTTATTGAAGGTCATTCATAATGTAAGAGCAGTTGCGACTTCATTTAGTTTACCAGGGTAGCACATGAAAATAATTCCATAACCTTTTATCTTGATTGAAGGTAAACATTCATAATGTAAGAGTCGTTGCGACTTCATTGAGTTTTATGACAAATTGGATGCTTGAGGATGTGATTAATGCAGTGCTTAGACTTATTGGAAATGGTTTATTTTTCCGCTTGCTACCTTAGGTCCGCAGAATCATGTCCAAAACTAGTAGCAGTAGATAGTCTTTTCTTAAATGAAGAAAGAGCAGTCTTTTGGGCTCTTTTGTTTTAAATCCCAGGTTTGATATTTTGCGGAGGATGATGGTACATTTATTGTTTAGGAGTGTCCTTCATGTCATGAAGATATTTAATTTTTATAAAGTTGACTCGTTTTTGGGGCTATCAGACCCAGACAGAAGAGTCCCTTCATGTTCCTTCCTTTTTATTCTGGCTGGATTGAAGGGGTTGTCTCCACAAGGCTGCTCTTTGCTGCACCTAAGGGATCCTTGCTCCCTGGATGGATGTAATCCAACTTCTGGTGGCAGTAAGATCCAGTAAAGATCTTATTGCCAGTAAAGATTCCATACCAGGTAGGAATGTTTTGGGTTCTATACATGAAACAATGAGCATGGTTTGCTGCACTACCCATCATCCTCTTCTCAGTGTGGGATCTATTGTATTTTACAGTAGGTAAGTTTCATCCCAAATAAAAATTTTTATAATGTAGTTCAGTTGGCCCCTAGTATTTGCTGGGATGTGTACCGCAACCCCTTGTGAATAGCTAAAATCCATGAATACTTAAAACCCCTCTAAAAATGTTTATATCCAAGTATTTTAATAGTTTTATCACAAATAGTGCATTGTCATGAAAATAGTTTAGTGAATGTTTTTCGGTGAAATATATCATGAATAGGCAAATTTTCCGCGAATAATGTCTATATATTAAGACATTCTTATCAGAAAGATACATAAAAGTCAAAGTGGGGCCTGAAATTGGTCATTTATCCAGGAGGAAGGAATCCATCAAGGTAGTGTACTAAGTGTGGCATTGTTTGCTTATAGCAATAAATGAGATAATTGAAATGATCCCACCAGGCATCCAAGGATCCCTTTTTGTAGGTGACTTCGTCATATACAGTAATGGTTAAAAAGTGCTGGACATAACCAACAGATTACAAGCAGCCATAAATAGGGTAAAAAAAATGGGTTGAAAACAAGGGTTTTAAGTTTTCACCGCAAGAAACAAAGGTGGTCAGATTTACAAGATCAAGAAAAAAGGAATTAATTCCTACTTTATTCTTAAATAATGATATAATTGAATTTGATGATCAGATAATATTCCTTTGTGTAATACTTGACAAAACTCTTACATTTAAAGAACATATAGAACAACTGGCGATAAAAGTGAGAAAATCCTTAAATATAATCAAAGTAATACCACATAATGACTGGGGTTCTCATAGAACCTCTGATAAAAGTATATAAGGCTATTTGTTTCAGTAAACTTGATTATGCATGTCTAGAATAGGGCAGTGCTTCTAAGACCCTATTAACAAAACGATGTCATTCATAACATAGGTATTAGACTGTGCACTGGAGCCTACAGAACTTCCCATTGTGGAAAGTCTGTATGTAGAAGCAGGAATAGAACCCCAGAAAGTACGAAGAAAAGAAATAAGATTTAAAAATATAGCTAAAATTAATGACCTTAATGGTAATCCAAACACTAAATAATGAAAACCATAGAAAATAATTGACAAACCAAGAGCCTCCTAACCATTAGAGAATAGACCCCTCGAGTAGGACTCCTTCCAGTGGTGAGGGGATAAGGGACCCTGGCTCCTGTGGGAGTGTAATTGCACTCCCATAGGTGCCCAGGGTCCTGACAGAACATCCTACAACCCTTTCTATCTCACTTGTAATCCTTCGCTCTTCTACTTTCTCTACTTTTTTCTTATTTTCTTGAATCCTTCTGTCCATCGCCTAATTTTGACTATTTTTTTTTGGGGGGGGGGGATTTTTAAATATGGTGTAAATGGTTTTGAATGAGAGTGAATGTATGTCTTTTAGTTATGTAACATAAGATGGTCTTGGTTGGTGTGTCAATCGATATTTTTAATTGCAGTTTTAATTGATTATTTGTATGAGATTTTAATGGATTCACATATTCATTCAATCCATTTCATTCAATCATATTACACTGCAACGCTGAATGACCTTTACAGGTGCCAGCACTTGGGCTATACCCTAAATTCCATGATCAATCAATCCGTCAATTAGAGAATCTATTAAAAATTGATATAGAACCTCTAAAATTAGGAACGAATAGCATGTAAAAAATAACCACTCCTAAAATACCTCCACGGAGACATGCTAAATAGAAATCTGTGATAAATTATTTAATAAAGTAACAGATGCACAATTAAGGAGTGAATTTGTCACACCACATAAACGGTGTAGGCTATGCTGTAGTAACAAAAAATATAAAAAGGGAAAAACTTCCAAAAATGAGCTCGATATGAGCACGATATTCACTGCAGAGATAAATCCTAAATTGGAGGCTATATAGCATACCTTTATGGTGGTAAATGCAAACGATACCTTTGTCATATACACGCATTCTTGTAGTGCTTTAGAGGCACTAAAACAATAGACAATTTCTCATCCTGTAATTGAAGAAATAAGGGAGTGGATAAATGTATTTGTAAAACGGAAATCTATAAATATATTAGTAAACGGAAATCTATAAGTATAAAATTGTTGGGTTTCTTCCCATGTGGCCATAAAGGGTAATGAGGAGGTGGATAAAGAAGCTATAAAGGCAGTAAAAAAGGAATTATACAAAATATAAATACCTTACAATGACATGAAAACAATAATAAATGGATACTGTCAATCAAAATGGAAAAAAGAATGGCTATAATTAAATCATAAATTAAAGCTTATAAAAATGTTCTGTAAAATCTTGGAATAGACAACGTCAAAGAAGGGAAGATGTCATATTAACAAGATTAGGAATAGGACATACATACTTTACACATAAATACTTGATGTTGCAAGGCGAGGAAATACTGTAACCACTGTTGTACTCTGGTTGCAGTCCATCATCTGCTGATGGAATGCCATAAATTCGAAAGAAAACGAAGATCCAACAACATATATAATATACCACTTAAAAAACTATTGGGAGAAAATGCCCCACTTCAAATATAGTAAATTATCTCAAAGATATAAATGTTTTATATGGTATAACACATCTTATAATTTCATAAAGTTATAGTACAGTAAGCGCTGAATGGCCTTTGTGCTTGGTGTTACGCCTAAACTTTACAAAATCAATCAATCCCAGCCAGAAGGCTCTTTATCTAGGTAGGTTATAGATACAGCAGTGTCAAGAGTTTTTCAGTCGGATCAAGGTTAGAGAAGTTGCGGTAGTGGCACACAAGTTCCTATCACAACCAGAACAGCCAGCTCACCAGTGGGAAGTCCTTCTAGAGATTTTGTCTTCTCTGGAGAAGCTGGTCCCTCAGGTTGTCTTCATCTTTGGTTTCTGCAATGGCGACTGAAAGACTTCTGGTCCCTGGCAGGAGATTCTCCTCTACAGAGTCCCTCATTCCGAAGAAGTGAAGCAAGACTTTCATTGGTGGTTTGATGACCGAATCTCTTGGTGGGAACCCCTCTGCGTTCTCCCCCTCCAGACTTCCTTCTGTTTTCAGACGCTTCCATCTCGGGTTGGGGTGCTCATCTGGGAGACCTCATTGCATCAGGCATTTGGAGTGCAGAAGACAAGCTGCTACACATTAATGTTTTGGAGCTGAAAGCAGCTTTTCTGAGTTAGAGAGTGTTTCGGGAGAAGGTAGAGGGTCATTCGGTGGTTCTGGTATCCGACAACACTACTTTGGTCGCCTATGTGAACAAGCAGGGGGTTCTGGTGTCTTGTCCCCTCTATTCATTGACAGAGTTACAGCAGTGGGTGATTGAGAACTCGGCGGAGCTCTCTGCCAGATACATTTGTTCTCGAAATCTCGGGATGACTTTGGTGGCTCCTCTGTTGCTTCAAACAGAGTGGTTCCCAGACCTTCTGTCTCTTCTGGCAGAGGTTCCAAGAGAGATTCCCCCGTGGCAGCAACTTTTGCCAGCCTCACGTCGAAAGGTTTCACCAGTCGGTAGAATCCCTGTCTCTTCACGGATAGAGACTATCAAGTATCTCCTTTGAATGAGAGGTTTTTCTCGGGGCAGTGGGATGTATGTCCAGTTACCTTGGGAAGTCCTCTTCAGCAGTTTACTTATGGAAATGGGCTGTCTAAAATTATTGGTGTCATCGATGGGGTTTCTCTCCACTGATAACCTCAGAGATAAGAAAAGCCTTTCTGTTTCTGCTATCAGGGACTACAGAGCAGTGTTAAGTTTGGTGTTACGTCTGAAAGGGGTGGACATCTTTTCCTCCTGGGAGATCTTGTTGTTCAGGGGTTTCAAACAGGCCTTTTCTCCAAGGGAACTCAGACCTCCCGCATGTGCTGTTTCGCTTGTCCTGAGAAGTCTCTCTCTAACCCCATTCGAGCCCTTTCGTCGATCGTCAGACAGAGATCTGACACTGAAGACAGTTATCCTGTTGGCCTTGGCTTCTTCAAAAAGAGTTTGGGAACATCATGGCCTGAGTTATGATGTGAAACATACCAGGGGTTGGGGCTCTGTGACCTTCGAGTTTGTCCCAGAATTTGTGGCCAAGACCCAGAATCACTCCGTGCATGATGACCGATTTGCCCCTCCTTTTTTTTTTTTTTCCATTCCATCATTGAATGATTCTGTTGACAACACCCGCAAGAGCTCTTGCTATGTCCTGTCAGAGCACTAGGATGCTATCTTGAAAGGAAACGCCATCTAAGACCTAGGTGTCGTAGACTTTTTGTTAGCACTGGTCAGTCCACAAAAGAAGTTTCCAAGAACACTATTTCATTCTGGATATGTGAGGCAATCAAGCAGGCTTACTCATCTCTTGATGGTTCTGTCACTGAGACTGTGCAGGCTAGAGCACATGACGTCAGAGGTATAAGTTCCTCTGGCATTTTAGAAAAACTTTGCCGTTTATAGAACTTTTAATGCTGTTACCTGGTTGCATCAATCCACATTCACTTCATTTTACCTAAGAGATGTTGCTCCCAGGTCTTTGAACAAGTTTTCCTTGGGTCCTGTGGTGGCTGCCCAACAAGTGTAATTCACCCACTGCACTTCAGGGGTGTTACAGACTGTGATCTCAGAGACAATGTTACGGTGTCGAAATTTCTGGAAAGGGTCGACACAATGTTATGGCCTCTGAGGGAGGTCCGCTTCAGATTTGATATGAAATAATAAAAAAAAAATATTTCAACACCAACAGTTGAAACTGGGGATATGAATATAGAAAGAAACACTAACACAACAAAGGTTTATTTACAAGCTTACTAACAAAGGTAAATGCAGAATGGTATCTCCTATTTACATAAACAGATAGAATCTTACACTGCATGAACTGGGGGAAAGTGAGGTAATAAGAATACTTCGAAGAGGTGGCTTCATAAGAGTAGATCGGCAATTGAGGACGTCCTCTTGACTCCGAATTGCAGAAAATAGTTTACTTGCAAGGCAGGAACTCTCCCCTTTTCTTCTCCGAAGTCTGCTCGACGTAGAGACAACTCGGCCGTCCACACTGGAAGAAGACTAGACCAATATCCAACCAACTCTCGAACAACTCTTTTGATGATTGATACTTCGTCGGTTCCTTTTTCTCGTATCTCACGGAAGATCTCTGCTGCTGCTGATCTCTCACTAATAATCTGATCTGTTGGCTCTTACTAACTGGTGATCTCTATCTTTTACGATCTCTTCCTCTTACGATCACTGCTCTCCAAAGTTCGTTCGTCGTATTTATACGGCATTCTGGGGGCGGAGTCTACGGCGAACATCACCGACTCCAGGGATTTCTAGAACTTCTTAGATGAATCTAGACGAGGTATTGCATCAGAAATCGCGGCGTTTCTCACGTAACGACGAGATCCACAACACTCCTGCCGATTGTAGAACCATCATGATAACAGGCACCTCCAACACATTGCGCTAATGCCTCCTTGCTGCCGAACTTCTCGAAAATGCGTTCTCCTTTCCTTAACTTTCTTTGCTATGAAACAAATACCATCACACGCCCCCCCAAAAGAGAAAAAAAAGGAAATCAATTGATTTTATTTTTTTTTCTAAAGAGAAGCAGAAATTAAACAGCGGGGAAACAATTCTGCATAAAGCTTTAATCCAGTCAAACACACACACTTCCCCACTCACACACTCACTCGTGCGATAACAGAAAACGGTTATTAGGCTACTCATTCTGAGAAAAATCTCTAGAGGCTACTGCTATAACATTATCCTTCTCTCTTACTATTTCCGTTTTCTGAACTCTGATTAAAACATAAAAATGCTAAAACACCTCTTGTGTTTTTCTCAAAACTAATCTCACTCGGTAACACTGTTACACGGGCGGAGGCCACGGCACGGGGCGTTGTTTATAATTCTGAAGCAAATTTACATTTACTGATTTTGCTCTACTCTTACCCACATTAATTCTATGATATATATTTCCCCTCTCCTCTAACACTGAAGAAGGACCTTCGAACTTATAAGGTAAAAAAGGACTTTCTCTCGAGACTAGTACTAAAGCTTTATCTCTTACACACAAACTTCTTTTGTTTGCTCTTAGATTATGTTTCCCTTTAAGTTCCCCTTGACTTCCTTTCACGTTTTCTTTCGCTAAGTGCCAAGCGCTTCCGTTCTCCTCCGCTGGCTGCCAAACATCTCTTAGATTGTTTTTATAATAATCAAGATTAGTTATGCAATCATCTCTACCCTTACTTCTAGGCAAAGTTATGAACATATTCATAAATACATTATCAAAAGATTCGCCTACTGAAGAAATATTACACAACTGAACTCTAGGAATTACTTGAATCGGTTTCCCGGCAATTTGATATTCAAGACAGCTTAAAACATAACTCTTTACATCAATTTTCATTTTAGGCCAAAAGTACGCCCTACTAATACACTTGAAAGTTTTATTTACTCCCAAATGTCCTTGCTCATCATGTGCTAACTTCAAAACTAGTTCACGAAGCTTCCTAGGAACTACTAATTGTTCTGTGACTTCCCCTTTACTACCTGACTTCGGTCGAACATAACGACACAAAACTTCGTCCTTTAAACAAAAAGTTTCCTTACACAAATCGAGATCATCATCCAGTTCACATTCAAAAATTCGTGTTAGTGTCTCATCCTCTCTCTGCAACTTGACTAGCTCATCCTTATCCAAAACGTTAGAGCCTAATTCATCACCATAACTAGTACTAGATACTGGTACATATACTACGTTACTCTCAACAGCTACGCCTTCCCCTTGGCTACTACTGTCCACGATAGAGTTAGGTTTCTCATTCGCACTCATGCCAAGATCAACCTCGCTACCTCTATCACACTCGTTTGAATCACGAACTCACTCACGTTCGAATCCACGAACTCTCACTCGTTCGAATCCACGAACAAATTATGATCGTAGTCTGTGTGTATCTAAACCCGACCTAGTTACTACCATTTCAGGCACTGGAATATTCCTCACAACAGGATTCACATTCTTGTATAAAGCTAAGTCATTACCGACAATAATGTCAACGCCTTCAACGTGCAAACTGTCCACAACTGCAATTTTTTTGTTTTCTTCTCCTGACACTACTGACTTTCTAAATTCAACTTCAACAAAGGGACAAAGAACACAAGTGTTAGGAAATCCACCTAACATGACTTTCTCTTCCATATTGATTTCTGCCCTGTTCGGCACACACTCACTCCTTATCAGTGATACAGCGGCCCCTGTGTCTCGAAGCAAGACCACTTCTCTCGAATCTACTCCTCCAAGAGAGGAAACTACGCCTTCCGACAGAAATTCACCACCACCTTCCTAGTTTCTCTCATCACATCATCCCATACTTGAGGAAAGGTTAACTAGCGATACTGGTTTCTTTCCGTCCTTCCTTTCTGCTGCACAATTTCTCGCTAAATGCCCTTTCCCATTACATCGGAAACAAGTTAATTCTGAGCCACTAGATGCCATTCTACTCTTACAAACCTTAGACGTATGACCAGGTTTTACGCATGTATAACAGGAATAGT
Source organism: Macrobrachium nipponense (assembly GCF_015104395.2). Taxonomy (NCBI): domain Eukaryota; kingdom Metazoa; phylum Arthropoda; class Malacostraca; order Decapoda; family Palaemonidae; genus Macrobrachium; species Macrobrachium nipponense. The sequence goes on along the minus strand of NC_061088.1, from coordinate 38,296,636 downwards.
CCCACTTTTTACTCGCATTGCTATTACTAGGACTGAAAACCTTTACTGCTTTGTACTCTACCAGACGAAGTATCATTTCGTTTCTTACTAACACTCAAATTATGAGTTAGACTATATTCGTCAGCTAGCCTAGTTTCTCCTGCAAAAGATACTTCTCGCCTGTCCTCTATATAAAGTCTAATCTCAGGGGATACGTTATCTTTGAAGTTTTCTAACAACACTAAGTTCTTCAAACTATCAAAATCCTCAACCTTAGCAGAAGTTAACCAATCAAAAAACAGCCTTTCTAACTTCTTACCATATTCTACATACGTAATATTTTCATCCTTTCTCAAACTCTTAAATTTCTTATGGTACGCCTCCGGTACTAGCCTATACGCACTAAGAACGGTTTCTTTCGCGATATCGTAATTATCACATTCCTCCTTAGACATGCAACTATACACAGTAAGCGCCCTACCACTCAAAACTGACTGCAAATATAAAGTCCACGTTTCTTTGGGAGAACCTACTCGTTCCATTAACTTCTCAAAACACATTAAATATGTCTTAACATCTTCCTCATCGAACTTTGGTACTAATTTCAACACTGCACTAATACCTAACGTATCAGCTTCTTTTCCGTTCTCGCCTGACCGACTGTTATGAGTACTTTCCCTTAACCGAGCAATTTCCAACTCATGCATACGTTCTTTCTCTCTCTCTTCCTGCTTATGCATACGTACCTTTTCTCTTTCTTCCTGCTCATGCATACGTACTTTTTCTCTTTCTAAACTCTTTCACTATCTCACTCATCCTGATTCTTTCTATATTCTCCCTGTTTCTAACTGTTAAAGTGTTGATAGCCTAGGCAAGGTTGCCACAAATGTTACGGACTGTGATCTCAGAGACAATGTTACGGTGTCGAAATATCCTGGGAAGGGTCGACACAATGTTACGGCCTCTGAGGGAGGTCCGCTTCAGGTTCGATATGAAATAATAAAAAAAATAATATTCAACACCAACAGTTGAAACTGGGGATATGAATATAGAAAGAAACACTAACACAACAAAGGTTTATTTACAAGCTTACTAACAAAGGTAAATGCAGAATGGTATCTCCTATTTACATAAACAGATAGAATCTTACACTGCATGAACTGGGGGAAACAGTGAGGTAATAAGAATACTTGCTAAACAGTTTGGCACTTCGAAGAGGTGGCTTCATAAGAGTAGATCGGCGATTGAGGACGCCCTCTTGACTCCGAATTGCAGAAAATAGTTTACTTGTAAGGCAGGAACTCTCCCCTTTTCTTCTCCGAAGTCTGCTCAACATAGAGACAACTCGGCCGTCCACACCGGAAGACGACTAGACCAATATCAACCAACTCTTGAACAACTCTTTTGATGATTGATACTTCGTCGGTTCCTTTTTCTCGTATCTCACGGAAGATCTCTGCTGCTGCTGATCTCTCGCTAATAATCTGATCTGTGGCTCTTACTAACTGGTGATCTCTCTCTTTTACGATCTCTTCCTCTTACGATCACTGCTCTCCAAAGTTCGTTCGTCGTATTTATACGGCATTCTGGGGGCGGAGCCTACGGCGAACGTCACCGACTCCAGGGATTTCTAGAACTTCTTAGATGAATCTAGACGAGGTATTGCATCAGAAATCGCGGCGTTTCTCACGTAACGACGAGATCCACAACACTCCTACCGATTCTAGAACCATCATGATAACAGGCACCTCCAACACATTGCGCTAACGCCTCCTTGCTGCCGAACTTCTCGAAAATGCGTTCTCCTTTCCTTTAACTTTCTTTGCCATGAAGCATTTACCATCACAAGGGGGCAGCTTATATCTTGCCTATGATGATTGTTTGGAAGAGAGAATTAGTTGGCTGGTCTTTCTCTTTTTGTTTCTTTCTTCTTCCTACGGGCAGGTTGAGGAATATGTACTGTGGTTTTATTGCAGTGTCTTACCGAACAATTATATAGCTATAGGTTCCCTATGAATGGCAGACAATAGATTCAAAACTTCCACGGTGGCGCAGCCATCACTGATGTAGGTGACGTCATCTCCCTCCACTCGAGGGAGCTACAGGTACAACTGCCCAGGTAACATAAATTCGTTCTCTGCTGGCTTCTGGTGATCATCGTTGGTCGGTGAAGACTTTGTCTTCATTTGATGGGAAGTGTATATCTCCAATATCGGTGAAGTATTCATCTCAGTGTTTGTGGGATTGAAGCTAGTTAGCTGAATTTCCTTTCTGCAATTTTGTGGTCTTACCATCATGTCGGACTCTAGTCCTTCAGTAGTTCGGTTTTACGCCGGAGGGTGCAGAACTAGGTTAGTTAATTTATGATTCGCATACTAAGTGCATTAAGTGTAGGGGTTGTGAGTGCTCTAGAGAGTCTACTTGTGATGAATGCAAGAATTGGAGTGAACAACAGTGGAAAGTTTTTGTTTCTCACTCAGGGAAGGTAATTAAGGATAGGAAGAGGAAGGTGGCTCTCAGAGCTGAAAGTAAGACTAGTTTAGCTGCTTCTGCTTCTTCTATCGAAGCACCTGCTCCTATTCCTTCTCCTTCTCCTCCTCTTATTATGACTCCGATCTTGAGTCCTCCTACTCCTGCTCCTGTAACTCCCTTGCCAACTTCCCATGGAGTTTCTCCTGACACTATTGCTAGCCTCAAGTCTAAATTTGAAAAGAAATTTGATGTATTAGCTAATACGGTTATGCAGTTTGGTTTGTCAGTAAAGTCTTTCATAGAAAAGACTTTTAGTGAAGTGAAAAGTGTCAGTGTAGTGCTATCTGAGGGGATGGCTGTTTGCCCCAATAGTTCTCCTAGACGAAGGTCCCTGTCACGCTCCCCGCCTCAGGGAGAAGACATACCGGAGGTCCAAGGGAGACTGTCGGGGTTTGCCCACAGACAGTTGCTTCATCCGTCAATCCTGTGGTGCGACAGCAGGATCGACTAAACACCATTGGAAATGTTTGTCGTTCTGTAATCAGTTATCGACAGAGTAGAGTGATTCGTCACCGATTAGATATTGTAAATGGCGTGATTCTTCAGCCTCATGTCCTTTGAAGAGATGTTCGACTGAAGAGGTGTTCTCTCCGCCCCCTGTGAAGAGGAACAGAAGTAGATAACCCTCGCCTGTCGTGTAGCGTAGCTACATGGACTTCGCCTCAGATTCTCACAACAGCGACAGCCGCCTTCAACTCGATTGTGGAACGACCGATTCTGAGTCTGTCGAGATCTTAGACTCATCAACGACTCATCAAACTCGAAAGTTTACCTTCGACTTCGCATGCGACAGATAATTCGACTGGCGCGAGATCTCCGTTGTCAATTGTGTCGAAGTCCACAACCCCAGTTGCTACGACTTCAACTCAAGAAGACGAAAATTTAGTTCCTTTACGTCGCCAATTACAAGAGCTGATGAACTGGATGAAAGAAAGCAAACAATGTCCGAAGAACAATGAGTCGAATCAAGAACCTCTGTCGCCTATCTCTTCGGATGATGAGGAGGACTTGGAAGTGGACTCTCCCTCTCTCGTGCTATTCGAAGCTTTTACGCTACGTTCTGGACATGTACCCGGATTACTTCGTAGCAGCCGCTCCCAGGTCGCCTGCTTCCAACATCCTGATGAGAAGGAAGAATTTCGATCCTCTTCTCCCGAAACTCGTACTTTCCAAGGCTGCTAAACGATCGCTTCGTGATATAGAAGGCTGGTTGAAGTTCAAGAGAGAGCTCGGGAAAGCAACTTTCGCCTATCCTCCATCGAAACTTAAGAAGAGGTATAGGTTCTACGTAACCGGAGAAGCCTCCTTCCAAGGGGACTTCTCTGACCTGGTAGATGCAAATAGGAGGTCCGTGTTTGCAGCAGCTAAAATATTCTTTACATCACCCGAGTTGGACCATTTGGTAAAGAATATCTTCAAGATTTTAGAGATTGTGAGCTTCCTGGACTGGACGATCCGTGTGCGGACAGTGTCTCGAATGGACAGTGTGTCGAACTGAAAGTGTCGAACTGAAAGTGTCGAACTGAAAGTGTCGAACTGAAAGTGTCGAACTGAAAGTGTCGAACTGAAAGTGTCGAACTGAAAGTGTCGAACTGCCAGTGTCAAATGATAAAGCCAGAGAGAGAGAGAGAGAGACTGAAATTAGTTATCAAATTAACCTTTAACTATATAACAATGTTTACATTGATATATCCTTTACATATTGATTCTAGAGAGAACGAGACAGAATAAAGTATCCAATTGTCAAATTAGTTATCAAAATTACATTCGATGTCATTCAAACAAAAAAACAAAAAGTATTCTCAATTTTATTTATAAGGAAATATAAGATATGAAAATAAAATGTAGTGATGTATTAAAAAACTTTTTTATCAAAGAACTACAATCATTCTTCAATATTAGCCTAAAAGCATTATAATTTTTATTTATGTGAAAGTATAAAAGTATGAAAATACAAATGCATTGACGTTTAAAAAAAACTTATCTGTAAAGAATTACAATTATTCATCAATATCAGCTTAAAAACATTAAGAATTTTATTTATGAAAAAATATAAAATATGAAAATACAAATATATTAAATATGTATTAAAAAAAACTTGCATCAATACTTGTTTAAAGATTGTGAGCGATGTCTCTTGAGATATTCTAATCCAAGATTGACGTCATATGTATCAAAAATACTTTTTAGTCTTAAGGATAGCATATTTTTTATATTTTTTTCTTACATCTCTGTTGTCGAGTTTGCTCTAGAATCATTTCAGTACTGGCCTGCTCCATACGTAGTTTTCGTAAAAGCTTGTCCTCTGTAGGGTGGCAATCTTCACTCTTCTATGAAATGCATTATGCCAACCTTCAACGGAATCATTGGTCCTAGGCAAATCGTTTGCCACTCTTTCGTGAACTGACCATAAGTCAATTTCATACAATGGCTTCTCCTTCCCCTCTGAACGATTCCCAGCCATGTAGCTTCAAAATATTGCAAAAATTCTCCTAATATTTCATCGGTTTCTTCATCAAAAGACTCCATTAACTTATTGAACAGAGCACAAACATCACAGGGAGGAACAAATGCGAGGGCCTGTATTTGCTTTATAATAAAAGCATTATTGCGCTCGTTATACCATGTCTGCAACCCAAGGGCTTGGAATTTCCTCCACAGACACTGCCCGAAGTGAAAAAAGCATCCATAAATTGTGGCTTCCGGGAAAATTATCCTCATTTGGTTGATGGCCGAGCGTTCAAAATCAGCAGTAATGGAAGCAGGATTTAATTGCTTTTTGTGCAAAAACTCAAAAATAATGGAATAAGTAGTCTCATCTTTGTTATCGGTAATGCAGTATACTAACGGTAAAGTCATATTTTGATCAAAAAGACCATTAATGGTATATAGTTTTTTTCCATTAGGAGCCGACTTGAAGGTTCCATCACAGAACCATCTTCTATTGGACCTCAGTGTGTTGACATTCTGGGTTGTTGAATATATTTTTACACCATTTTCATCTAATAATAAGAATGGCTCCCCCCTCGTTGTTACAGTCAAGTTTTCACCGCTAAAAGTTGAATTGCGAACTCTCCTTATTGTCCGAGCTAGAGATTCCTTTCTTGGAAGCTTTCCAAAAATAGAAACTTAAACATCGTTTGTGCACTGATTTATTATAGACGATGGAATTTCTTCAGAATGTTGAGCATTAATTTTAATTTTATCTATAACTTTTATAGTATCAATATGCGCACTGTCTTGCTGATGTGAATGCTCTGTAGCTTTGCAAATTGTTTCACCGTGCGTTATTGCTCTGCCGTTACAACAATGTCTTTTTTTCACATTTCCTATGAATTCGTTCATTAATCACTTTATCGATCACGTATGCATAGCCTTCTGTAGCAGTTTCTTTCCACCCATTTGAGTTTTGATTATTTCCATTATGGAGGGTTTGTTAGAATGGAAATTTGAATTGAAACGTTTGAATCTCGAAGGAAGTTAACTGGTGAATGAAGCTCTAACAGAATGCATACTGTATATATGTAAATGATATATCAGTGTAAACAATGTTATATAGCTAAAGGTTGATAACAAGTAATTTCAGTCGTTGGACAATTTGGTACTTTATTCTTTCTCTCTCTACAATTGATAACTAATTTCAGTCATTAGACAATTTGGTACTTTATTCTCTCTCTCTATCTTCGACTTTGTCATTTCGACACATTGTCAGTTCGACACATTGTCTGTTCGACACATTGTCTGTTCGATACTTTGTCCATTCAATACTTTGTCCTTCGACACTGTCTTTCGACACACTGACCTAATACCGGATGATCGGAGCTCTCGCTACAAAAATAGAGGACTGCCCTGCTCTCCAGGAGGACCTGGCATCAGACTGGCTTGGGGTTTTGTCATGTGCTGACAAATCAGTTCGGGATGGTTGCGATGAGCTGGCCTCTCTCTGCATTCGGGACTCTCAAGAAAAGGCAGCTCTGGTGTTCTTTTGTTTCGAGAGGAGTCGCTTCACCTCAGAAGTCCACCCTTTTGTTTTCTCCTCTCAACAAGAATAGTCTGTTCCCCGAAGAAACAGTGGCCAAGACACTTTCCGCACTGGAAACTTGCAGAAGAAACCCTTTCGAGGGGGCAGGTCTAGACCGTTCGTCAGGCCTCAATCGAATTTACAACATCCGACCTAGTCCTCAACCAAACCCGACACGAAATCGTTCAAGTGATCCTTCAATCCTTCATGCTCCGGTAAGGGGCAGACTGAGCCTCTTCTGGGAGGAATGGAGTTGCAGAGGGGCAGAGCCCTGGGTGACCCAAGTTCTCCGGTTCGGTTACTCCATTCCTTTCAAAGACACTCCGCCTCTATCCAATGTTCCCATTGCATCACCCGCCTACTCTCCAGGCTCTGAGAAGTTTGTAGCCTTAACTCGAGAAATAGAGACTCGTGCAGAAGGCTGTCATAGACGAGATAAGCGACAGACCATCCCCGGGGTTTTACAACAGTGTTCGTGGTCCCCAAGTCATTAGGGGGCTGGAGGCCCGTAGTGGATGTAAGCGCACTGAATTTGTTCGTTCAGAAGACCAAATTCAATATGGAAAAGACTCATTCGGTGTTGGAATCCTTTCGCCAAGGGGACTGGATGGTATCCCTCGATATGAATGATGCATACTTCCACATCCTAATTCACCAGGACTTCAGGAAATACCTTCGGTTTATGTTCATGGGTAAGACCTACCAGTTTCGATCTCTCTGCTTCGGCCTCTCGACAGCACCGCAAGTATTTACGCGAGTGCTGACTCCTGGGCATCAGTGTGTCACTCTACCTAGACGACTGGCTTCTCCACTCCTCTTTGGAAAGTCAGTGTATGAAGAATCTCAATAGGACTCTTTCATTAACTCACTCGTTAGGTCTTCTTATAAGTGAGGAGAAATCTCTGCTAATTCTGACTCGGAGCAACGCTCTCTTCATATCAACGTGAGGGAGCTTTTAGCAGTGTACCTGGGACTTCAGGCGTTCTCTCATCTCGTGACGGGACAGGTGGTAGCAGTTCATGGAGATAACTCCACAGCACTTTCCTACATCAGTAAACAATGGGGAACGCGCTCCTTCACCCTCTACAACCTTGCAAAAGATCTGCTTCTGTGGGAAGAAAAATTTCAAGTTGCGCTGATCCCTCAATTTGTTCTAGGGAAATGAATGGGTTGGCGGACAAACTAAGTCGCCGTCATCAAGTACTGCCATTGGAATGGACTCTCGAAGCGAAGGTCTGCCTAGACCTATGGAAACATTGGGGAAAACCGATGATAGACCTATTTGCAACTTGAGGAACAACCGCCTTCTGCTGTTTTGCTCTCCAGTCATTCGACGCAATGTTACTAGACTGGTTGGGCCTGGAAGCGTACGCCTTTCCCCCGTTCAGCCTAATAACACAAAAAAGTTTCTCTGATACTAGTCGCTCCATTCTGGCCAAGGAAAGAATGGTTCCCAGATCTCCTCGACTTGCTCGTAGATTTCCCCAGACTTCTTCCGTTAGAGATGTCTACTCAGACAACCGCACTTCGGAAGATTCCACCAAGGATTATCCGGTCTGGTACTGACAGGATACATACTGTCAGGAGTCTCGTCAGAGCCAAAGGTTTTTCGAGATGAGCTGCTATCGCGAACTGCAGAAGAGATTCTTCTAACAGACTATACCAGTCTAAATGGGGAGTGTTTCGAAAATGGTGTAGACAAACTAAATTCTCTTCTTCTGAAACATCTGTGAACAAAATATCTGATTTCCTTCTATTCTTAAGGGACGTTAAGCGTTTAGCGCCTTCAACTATTAGGGGATACAGAGTGATGCTGTCTTCAGTTTTTAAACACAGAGGACTAGACCTATCCACGAATAGTGATCTTTCCAATTTAATTAAATCGTTCGAGACTAACAAATCTCGATATAGTTCTTAAACGGCTTTTGGGTCCTCCCTTTGAACTGCTACTTTCTCTATGAGGAATCTCACCAAGAAGACTTTATTTTTAGTTGCATTGGCATCAGCTAGACGAGTTAGCGAGCTACACGCGATAAGGTGGGATTTTCTCAAGGCGACACAATTTGCTCCGTGGTGCTCAATTTTCTCGCGAAAAACGAAAATCCTTCTAATCTTTGGCCATGTAACTTCGTTCTCAAGAACCTGACAGACTTGAAAGGCCAGGAAGAAGAAGAACGGCTCTTATGTCCCGTGCGGGCATTAAGATATTACCTCTGCAGAACGGAGAAAATTAAGAATTCAATCGAATCGTTTGTGGTGCTCTGTTAAAAATCCCTCTCGCCCTCTCTCAAAAAACACTATTTCTTTTTTCCAGAGTGAATTAATTGTCAAAGCACATTCTCAAGCTAATGACGCAGTGTTTCCTTTACTGAGAGTGAAAGCGCACAAAGTTCAAGCGGTAGCGACTTCCCTCACTTTTCGACACAACTTGTCGCTATGCGCTATCCTCCAAAGTACCTTTTGGAGGTCTAAATCTGTGTTCGCTACGCATTATTTGAAAGAAATTGAGACAGTGTTCGAAGATTGTAAGTTGGGAGAAATGACATAGGGGGTTGCTCCCTCTGTTAGCCTATGTTTCCCCTTGTATCAAGGTTGAAGAGTTAAAGGGAAGTCTGGGGGTACAATGTACCTGGAGTACTCACCAGTCATTTTAGTGTTAGTTTTGGTGGGTAAAGGTTTTTATTTCGGTGTAGGTGACAATTGTTTTTCATGTTGGTTATTTCTGGTCTTAGCCCAGTGCAAGGGCAATATTTTGTTGTATCTTCGTTGAGTCAGCGGTGAACACCATGACTACGAGGATATTCCACTCATTGTAGAGGCACCCATTGGTCATACTCCAAGCCTTCTACTTCGTAAGATGAGCACCGACCAGAGGCAGTATTCTCCTGTAGTAGCTCTCTTACAAGGTAAGGTACAACAGGCACTAACAGTGCTTTTGGGTATTTTGTTTTCAAGAATCATATGTTATTTTTGAATTAAAACTTGAATCCACAGCCCTTGCAATGGGTAATCAGCTGTATAATTGTTTGGTAAGACACTGCAATAAAAATGGAATTTTCATTATAAAATAGTTTCATTGCATTCTTACCAAACAATTATTAATCGAAGTCCTCCCTCCTCCCCATAGGTGGATGGCTGGGCAGAACGAATTGATGTTACCTGGGCAGAAGAAATGTGATTTATTAGTTTATATTCTAAGAGCGATAAGAATTGGTAAAGAAATTGAAAGGAGAGGATCAACCCAAAAATTTAAAATACGTGAATGTAGAGACAAAAAGAATTATTTGATATTTGTAATGTGGTACGACTTATTTATTGTATATTCTGACTGGCCATTTATAACTTGTATACTGATTTTTTAGTTAATAATTCTTTTTACTAGTTTGAATATACGTACTCCCTGTGAATATTTTTTAACTAGTTTACATTGAATCCTTGATAAGAAAACTTTAAAAAATATTTGATTCAGTTGATATTGTTAGGGTCTCTTGATGAAAGTTTAATAATTGCAGAAGAAAACTTCATATTTACCAAACTATAACAGTACTCCCCACCCCCATCACTCTTTCCAATACATATTACTACTGGCTTACCCTCTAGGAGCTCTGAAGCTCTGTCCCTGTCAGCATAGGTGAAGGGATGTTCAAAGAAGAATATCTTGAAAGTTGTAGATGACCACTGTTTATGCTTTTACAGTTTGCTGCTCCTGCTTGAATAGGTGACTGATGGCTGAAGTCTGAGCAGTAATCTCTGTCGATTGAGTTTCTTACTGACTTACGAGTAGTTAAATTTGGAAACTTCATGCTCCATGTTTGATTCCATCAGGGAGGAAACTTTTGGCTGTTAGTGGATCTGAAGGAGATGCACTTCTGGGTGCCTATTCATCAGTCCTCCAAGAGGGACCTCTGCTTTGTCTGCATTGAGGCTGTTTGCAGTTCAAAGTTTATTGCTTTAGATTGCAATAGATCCAGACTCCAGGGTGCTCATGCTAGTGTTTACCTTTAGTGTCAGCAAGGCTTCATTAACTGGTTATCTGCTTGCTGCTGTACCTGAACTGTTGGTTAGATGTGTCATCCTCAGTCATGGTTGCTCCAGAAGAGCGACCCTCTTTGGATTTTATGATCTAGATCAACCAACAAATCTGAGCTTATGTCCAAGCAGAAGGCATAGTATCTGAGCATACTTACAGACATGACACTTGTCTTTCATGTTGACAAGCTCAGGAAAATTTCAGTGTAGTCTGTCGTTTAAGGAATATCCAGCTGTTTTAAGCAAGTATTTTTCGGTTGCTTGTCATCTCTGAAGAAGCTAGGTTTGCATAGGTGACTCCACCTTCATTCACTTCATTAGCAGCTGAAGCACCATTGGATGGCCTCGAGTAACACTCCCTCTTGGCTTGTTCCCTAAAGCAGTGGGGTAAAAGAGGACCTTGCTTGATGGGTAGATAGTAGGAACTTCTTTGTGGGAGTTACCATGAACTCCCCACCTCCAAAAATGCTTCTGTTCTCAGAAGAATTGAAAGCTGGGTGGGATGCACACTTGAGTGGTCTGTGTACCTCAGGTGTGTTGGATAGAGGGTGAACTTCATTTGTACATCGTGTATTTTTGTTAGTTTGTGAGGTAGGTGCATGAGTATTCAGGGTTAAAATAGGGGTACTATTCCCTGTTTAAATTGTATTTATATTGTATGTTTTAAGATATTTTTTTAAGGTTTTCCTACAGAATTTCGTACTATATTAAAATGGCTTAGGTATATCACTAAAAGTGTACATAAAATCTTTTGTTATTACAGGCTGTTTAGGTACTAAACTTTATATTTTTCAGGCCAAAGGATTGTAGTGAAATCGCTCAACAGGGGCAAACTGTTAGTGGAGTCTTCACAATATATCCTTACAAGTAAGAAACCAAAGAGAATAATTCAGTTAATGAAGTAAAAGGTTTAGAAAATAATTCAGGATATGGATTTAAGATAAAATGTGCACTTTTCACAGCGTTCCTGCTGACTTTTTAATTTATCATTAGGTGTGGCCATACAGGTGAGGGTGTGCAAGTCTGGTGTGACCTAGATGGAGTAGATGGGTGGACAATAGTGCTGTCTCGCAAACCCCTTCTGCACCAAGTTGATTTCAACAAGAACTGGAGAGATTATAAAATGGGCTTTGGAGATCCAAAATCAGAATATTGGTTAGGTATGATCTTTGACAGTTAAAAATTTTGACTATATACATACGTTCTTAATCAGGAACCTTTATATATATATATATATATATATATATATATATATATATATATATATATATAATATATATTATATATATGTATATATGTGATATATATATGTGTATATGATATATGTATATGATCTTATATATGTATATATGTATATATTGTATATGTGTATATATATATATATATGTGTATAGTATACTATATATATATATATGTATATATATATAGATGTATATATATATATATGTATATATATATATTATATATTATTTTATATATATATATATATATAGGTCTTATATATATATATATATATATAATATATATATATATATATATATATATGTATATAGTATATCTATGTATATATATGTGATATAATATATTATATATTATATATAGTGTATATAGATGAGTATATATAATGTATATTGTATATATTTATATGATAAATATTATATATTATATATATATATATTATAGATAAATAATATATATGTATGTATATTATATATATATATATATATAAATCATATATATATAATATATATTATATTATATGTATATGTATATATATGTATATATATATGATATCTAGTATATATATGTATATATATATAGTATAATATATGTATATATATATAATATATATATGTTTATATATATGTGTATATATGTAATATTATATGATATATATATATATGTATATGTCTAATATATATGTATATATATCTATATATATATACATTTTAGATATATATATATATATATATATCTATGTATATAGTGTATATATATGTATATATATATATGATATATCGTATATGGGGATATATATATATCTATATGTTCTACTATTATTATATATATATATGATATATATATATATATATAATATTTATATATATATATATATATATATATGATATTATATATAGATATATATATACATATATATATATATATATAGCCATATATATATATATATATATATATACATATATATATATATATAACATTATATGATATTTATATATATCATATATATACATATATCTATATATATATATATATTATCATATATAGTATATATACATATATATATAAGTACATCTATATATACATATAATATATACATATATTACAACTCTAGTACATATATAAATACTATATACATATATACCTATTATATTACATAACATATAATACATATATAGACATATATATACATATATACATATATTAGATACATATTACATATATATATACATATATAACATATATATATAAATACATATATATACATATATATACATTATATACATTAATATTATACATATACTATATATATATAGATATATAATAAATATATATACATATACATATATATTATAATGATACATACATATATATATAAAGATATATAGATATATATATATTACATATATATATATATATATATATATATATATGTGTATATATAATATATATATAGTATATATAATAATATATATCTATATAACTTAGATATATTTATTATATGTATATTTATTAATATTCGTAATATATGTCTATATTATTAATGTATATGTATAAATATGTATAATATGTAAATAGATATAATAAGTCCTATATATCCTATATATATAGATAATTTATTTACATATGTGTACTCCCTATTTTATTATATCTAGATGTATATATTATATGTATATCTAAAAATATATATACATGTCATGATTATGTATATATTATCTACATATATGTATATATATATGTATATATATATGTATAGTATAATATATATATGTTTATACTATGTATATAGATGTATATATATAGATATATATGTATATTATATGTATATAATGTATATAGATATATATGTATATGTATATATATATATATATATATATATATATATATATACTGATATATGATATATATATACTATATATATATATAGATAATATATATATATACATATATACACACATATGTATACAGTGGTACCTCAAGATACGAAATTAATTCGTTCCGAGGCGGCCTTCGTATAATGAGTTTTTCATATCTTGGAACACATTTTACATGTAAAATGGCTAATCCGTTCCAAGCCCTCCAAAAACACCCCATTAAATTTCATAATAAAGCTAAATTGACCTATAAACAATGAAATACTACAACAATTTGGACCATTCAATACCTAAATTAAGAATAAAAATCGAAAACCTGTAAATAAAGTGTATATTAGTGTACAAGAAATATTATTACTGTAACGTAAAATGTGGAAGCTTACCTTTCGAGTGAGGCTATCTCCGATAGTGGCGGCAGAGGAGGAGGAGGACAAACGGCAGATAACGTACGTACGTACACTTAACTTTATGAAAACACACAAAAAATTTAAGGAAAACCATAAAACTAAAATTTACGAAACACCTTAACAAAACTGTAACACTTAACTTACAAAAATCTAGAAATTACGTAAACATTTTTTTTTTTCTTTTTCTTTTTTTTTATTAACTTTTTTTTACTTTTACGTAGGCTTTTTTTTTTTTTTTTTTTAACAGAATTTCAACTTCATCACTGCTTTCAACTTCTGTTTTTCATCACTTGGTTCTTCCTTTTTGCTTTCAACTTTGTTTTTTATCACTTGGTTCTTCCTTTTTGCTTACTCCTGCTAATGCTGAAGCCCTCTTTAAAAAATAACGATCCAAGGAAGATTGCTTCTGCCTACTTTTCACAATGTTCCTGAAACGACTCAAGCAAACGTCATCGAACTGCGCAAGCATGCGACCTGTGTGAGCCTTTTCGGGGTGTCTTTTTTCGATAAACAATTGCACTTTATGAAAAGCGCCTAGAATATCCTTAATTTCTGCCGTTGTCATAGGCTGCTGCTCCTCTTCCTCGCCGCTGCTAGAGAACTCCTCTTGAACGACGTTAAGTTGCATGGCCTCCAACTCCTTCAGGTCATCCATCGTAAGCTCCTCTTGGTGCTCCTCGAGAAGGTCGTTGATGTCGTCCTCGTCGACGACCAGCCCCATGGACTTGCCGAGTGCAACGATCTCATCAAGATCTAGTTCCAAAACAGTTTCGGGATCATCAACTGTTTCTGACTGCAGTACCAGCTTCGCCCATGTCGAATCCCTCAAAGTCTCTGGCGGATACGACATCAGGCCAGAGTTTCCTCCACGAGGAATTCAAGGTTCGCCTCGAAACCTCCTGCCAAGCTAGGTCAATGAGTCGGATGCAAATGACGATGTCGAAATGCTCCTTCCAAAATTGACGCAAGGTGAGGTTTGTGGTATCGGTGATGTCGAAACATCTCTTGAAAAGATGTTTCGTGTACAGCTTCTTAAAGTTCGCTATCACTTGTTGGTCCATGGGCTGGAGGAGAGGGGTGGTGTTGGGCGGAAGAAAAAGAATCTTAACGAAGGAATACTCCGCTAGGATATCTTCCTCGAAGCCAGGAGGGTGGGGAGGGGCATTGTCCAACACCAGCAGACATTTCAGGGGGAGGCGCTTCTCTTCCAAAAAACTCTTCACAGTCGGGCCGAAACACAGATTTACCCACTCCGTGAACAAAAGCCTCATTACCCAGGCTTTTGTATTAGCCCTCCACATCACTGGAAGCTTCTCCTTCAGCACCTTGTGGGCTTTGAAGGCTCGAGGAGTCTCAGAATGATACACCAGTAGGGGCTTCACCTTGCAATCCCCACTAGCGTTTGAACAAAGTGCGAGCGTAAGCCTGTCTTTCATAGGCTTATGCCCGGGTAGCTTCTCTTCCTCCGTGATGTACGTCCGACGAGGCATTTTTGTCCAAAAAAGGCCAGTCTCATCACAATTGAAGACTTGCTGAGAACTGTAGCCTTCCTTGTTGGTCATCATCTCGTCGAAAGTCTTCTTAAATGCTTCGGCTGCTTTCGTGTCCGAGCTGGCAGCCTCCCCATGACGCACCACCGAATGGATGCCAGTCCGTTTACGAAATTTCTCGAACCAGCCATGCGAAGCCTTGAACTCTGGGGTTGGCGTTGAAGTCCCTTCCCCTCCCTCGTCTTCCACCTGCGCAATCAAATCGCCAAAAAATAGCACTGGCCTTGTGAGCGATTGCTGTCTCCGTTACTGTATCGCCAGCGATTTCTTTGTCTTTTATCCAGATGAGGAGCAGCCATTCCATCTCGTCGTGCACATGGCTCCTCTTGCTGGACAAAATAGTGATGCCCTTCGATGGTGTAGTTGCTTTAATGGCATCCTTCTGTTTAAGGATGGTGCCTATTGTCGACGGATTACGGCCGTATTCCTTTGCGATCACACTCGATCGCATACCAGCTTTGTACTTCTTTATGATCTCCATCTTTGTCTCCAGAGACAGCATGCGCTTCTTTCCGTGAATTTCAACTTTCTTGGGACCCATGACTACGTTATTTTACGTAAAGTTACACAAATACGTAATAATACAGTCTTCGCACAACACGATAATATGTACTGCAACGAAATCACTAACGAATTTACGTTACTAAACGAAATCGTTGGAGCGAACGAATGCCGATTGCGTACGGTAAAGTTTCGGGTGCGGAGGGGCTGAGCTAAGGGACGCCAGCGCGTACGTATAGAAGATGCATGATGGGAGGGATGCTGTCCAATCAGAGAGAAGGATATCATGGCTTGGCTAGCATCAGGAACCAATGGAGAGCAGGAGGATGGTGGCGAGTCTACTAGCACTAAGATGGCGGCGTGTGGCGCGAGTTTCAAAATTGTTATCGGGCGAATCTCGGACTTTCAGAAACCTTTCGTATCTTGAAAACTTTTCGTATGTAGAGCAGTAAAATTTTTCGCATTGGCTTTCGTAACTTGGATTTTTCGTTAAGTTGAGCCTTTCGTATCTCGAGGTATGTATGATGTATGATGTAGTAATGTAGGTATGTATGTATCATGTAGGTATGTATGGATGTATGTATGTATGTATGTATGTATGTATGTATGTAATGTATGTATGTATTGTATATATATATATATATATATATAAATATACATTATATATAAAATATATATAATAAAATAAATATTATATATAAATAAATAATATATAATATTAAATATATATAAATAGATAAATATATAATAAATAAACTATACATATAAATAGATACACTATATATATATATATATAAATGTATATATATAAAATATAATATAATAAATATATATATATATATATATATATATTATACATATATAAATATAAGATATAATATATATATATATCCTATATAATATTTAGATTATATATATATATATAGTTATTATATACATATAACAATAATATAATATATATATATATATAAATATTACAAATAATTATATATAATAATATATATATATATATTATATCTATATATTATATATATATATATATATATATATATACATTACTAGATATATATTATATATATATATATATATATATATATATATATATCTATATATATATATAATATATAAATATATATATAATATTATATAGTATATATATATTATATATATATATATATATATTATATATATTTATTATACTATATATATATATAATATATATATATATATATGATATATATATTATTTATATATTTATATATATACATATATATATTATATTTTGTTCATGAAACTTACCTGACAGGTATATATATAGCTGTATTCTCCAAAGTCCGATAGAATTTCAAAACTCCCGGCACACGCAGCGGGCGGCCAGGTGGTTAGTACCCATTCCCGCCGCTGGGAGGCGGATATCAGGAACCATTCCCATTTTCTATTCAGATTTTTCTCTGTCGCCGGTAGTATGAACACCTGTTTCCATTACCTCCGCCTAGGATTTTGAAAAATGGTATTGTTATGATACAATAAAGTTTTATGCATTACTTACCTGGCAGGTATATATATAGCTTATCCTCTTGACGCACTGGCAGAATTTCAAAACTCGCGGCAACCGCTAGTACACTGGTAGTTCAGGTGATGGCCACCCCGCTCCCGTGGCGCTGGTACTTGGAACTATTCCCGTTTTCCTCAGATTTTCTCTGAACCCTGTCTCCTGAGGGGAGGAGGGTGGGAATTTAATTATATATACCTGCCAGGTAAGTATGCATAAAACTTTATTGTATCATAACAATACCATTTTATGCATGACACTTACCTGGCAGGTATATATATAGCTGATTGACACATTTGGAGGTGGGTCATAGACAGCAACATCGTCATAATTCAAAAATTAACTAAATTTTTAGAACTATGTATTATGTTCCTTACCTGCTAAGGTAGCTGACTTCGTAGGTCCTGCCTCTTAGCCTGCTAAACCTTAGTAGCTCTCAACTAGGACGTGACCTGTTTGTTGAGAAAGCTAACAATAAGGGCCTGACAACTGGACGTGACCAATTTGTTGACAGAGAACCCTAGCCCTCATTTACCACGGGCATTCATGCTAGGAAAGTTAGTCACCTGAACCACACACACATATAATAAACACTAACCAACAGACTGAGCTGGTCTTAACCTTCTCAGACAACCATAAAAAACACTATAACCTAATTAATATAAAAACCTAGCATGTTATTAGGTTATGGGGTGGAAACTCCTTTGCCCAGTACTGTACCTGAGGATACATACGGGCCTAACGTTTGACAATTATCAAAAGTTGTCTTCACGTCTCTAAGGTAATGAGAGGCAAACACAGAGTTTGTCCTCCAATACGTTGAATCTATAATGTCCTTGAGGGCTAAATTTTTCCTGAATGCTAAGGACGTAGCTACTGCTCTCACCTCATGAGCTTTAACTTTAATTATACCGAAGCATTCCTCCTGACAAAGCAAATGAGCATCTTTAATGACTTCTCTTACAAAGAAAGCCATTGCGTTTTTAGACATAGGTCTAGTAGGATCTTTAACGGAGCACCACAGAGAACATGAAGTTCCCCTAATGCTTCTTGTTCTTTCTACGTAAAACCGTAAGGCTCTTACTGGGCAAAGAACCCTTTCTTGTTCTTGACCTACCAGATCAGCCAGTCCTTCAATCTCAAATGATCTTGGCCATGGATGCGAAGGATTCTCATTCTTTGCTAAGAACTCCTGTTGAAAAGAACAAACTGCTTTGTTGTGCTTCCATCCTATTTGCTTGTCAATAGCTTGCAGCTCGCTAATCCTTTTAGCTGTAGCTAAGGCTACTAAGAAGATAGTTTTCTTCGTTAGCTCTCGCAAAGGCGCACTGCCCATAGGTTCGAACTTATCCGTCTCCAAGAATTTGAGAACGACATCCAAATTCCAAGAAGGGGTTCTGCACCGTCGATCCTTCTTTGTATCAAACGATCTGAGGAGATCTCTAAGATCTGCGTCATTGGACAGGTTTAAACCTCTGTGTCTAAACACTGCAGACAACATACACTTATAGCCTCTAATCGTCTGATTAGCCAAACCTAGTTCTTTCTTCAGGTATAGCAGGAAATCTGCAATCTGTGTCACAGAGGTACTGGATGAAGAAATCTTCCGATTCTTACACCATTTACGGAAGTTCTCCCACTTCGACTGGTACACTTTGATAGTCGATGGCCTTCGTGCTCTTGCAACTGCCTTCGCTGCTTCTCTAGAAAACCCCTCGCTCTGACAAGTCTTTCGATAGTCTGAACGCAGTCAGACCCAGAGCGAGGGTGTTCTTGTGGAACCTGTCGAAGTGGGGTTGTTTGAGAAGATCTACTCTCGTGGGTAGACTTCTCGGAGAATCTACTGTCCATTCCAGTACCTCTGTGAACCACGTTTGGGCCGGCCAGTATGGGGCTATCAGGGTCAGCCTTGTTCCTCGACTTTCCCTGAATTTTTTCATTACCTTTCCTAAAATCTTGAACGGGGGAAAAGCGTACGCATCTAGACCCGTCCAATCTAGTAGGAAGGCATCGACTGCGACTGCAAGAGGGTCCGGGATTGGAGAACAATAGTTCGGTAACCTCTTCGTCGCTGCGGTAGCGAAAAGATCCACTACTGGAGTGCCCCAGAGCTTCCACAGTCTCTGGCATACTTGAAGATGCAACATCCACTCCGTGGAAAGCACTTGTCCGTCCCTGCTCAACAGATCCGCCCTGACGTTCTTCTCTCCCTGAATGAACCTGGTGAGCAGGGTGACGTTTTCTCTCTGCGACCAAAGAAGAATCTCCTTCGCCAGGTTGCAAAGGGACAACGAGTGGGTTCCTCCTTGTTTCCGTATATATGCCAGAGCTGTGGTATTGTCCGCGTTCATCTGCACCACTTTGCCGCTGATCCACGGTCTGAACGCTTTCATAGCCAAGAAGATCGCCATCAGTTCCTTCCTGTTTATGTGCCATGCCTTTTCTTCTTCGCTCCAAAGGCCTGACTCCTCCCGAGGGCCCAGCGTCGCTCCCCAGCCTGCGTCTGACGCGTCGGAAAATAATATCCGGTCTGGGTTCCTCTGCTGGAGTGACGTACCCTCTGACAACCTCTCCGGAACTAGCCACCACTTTAGTTCCTCCTTTATCTTCGAAGGAATTGGAAACCGGAAGGAATCTGGTTGCGATCTTCTTGGCCAGACTTCGTTCAGAAAGAACTGTAAGGGCCTCATGTGAAGTCTCCCTAGTGAAATGAAACCGCTCTAACGAAGAGAGTGTCCCCAGCAGGCTCATCCACTCTCTCGCTGAGCATTGGTCTTTCATTAGGAATTCTTGCACTTTCCGTATACACATGGTCTGCCTTTCGGGTGACGGAAAGCCCGAAAAGTCACTGAGGATATCAGAATCCCCAAATAAACTAGTTCCTGAGAGGGGATCAATCGTGACTTTTTCCAGGTTCACCATCAGACCCAGTTGCTGAGTTAATTCCAATGTTACGTCCGTGTCCTCCAGACATTGCTGTTTTGATTGTGCTCTTATGAGCCAATCGTCGAGGTAGAGAGAGACTCTGACTCCTGCCAAATGAAGCCACTTCGCCACATTCGACATCATTCTTGTAAAAATTTGAGGAGCCGTGCACAGCCCGAAACACAGGGCTTTGAATTGATAAATCCTTCCCTGGATCACGAATCTCAAATATTTCCTGGACCTTGGATGAATTGGAATATGGAAGTACGCATCCTGAAGGTCCAGTGTTACCATCTAGTCCCCTGGTCGTACCGCTGCCAGTACTGAATCGTTCGTCTCCATCGTAAACTTGGTCTTTTCTACGAACAAGTTTAGCTGGCTTACGTCCAGTACCGGCCTCCAACTTCCTGATGATTTCGGTACTAGAAACAGACGGTTGTAAAACCCTGGGGATTCGTGATCCAGAACCGGTTCTATTGCCCCCTTTTCTATCATGGTGACGACCTGATGCCAAAGAGCCTCTCTCTTCTCTAAATCGATGTAATGAGCCCCTAGGGCTCTCGGAGCTGTAGCGAGAGGTGGTTTCTTGAGAAAGGGAATCTTGTACCCTTCCTTCGCTACCTTTACGGACCAAGGATCCGCTCCTTTGCTTTGCCAGACTTCCCAGAAGTCTAAAAGTCTGGCCCCCACACAAGTCTGGAGGACTTCTGACTCATTGTTTGGTTGAAGTTTTGGCCCCTCTTTTGGTTGGAACTCTTTTCCCTCTAAATGCTGGTCGAGCGAAAGTCCTACCCCGAAAGGGCTGCTGTGCTGTCTTCGTATCCTTCGTAGTCTTATTCATGACCTTAGAAGGTAAATACTTCCTTACCGATGACGTAAGAAGATCTTGAGTCGCCTTCTGAGTGAGGGAGAGAGATATGTCCTTAATGATCTCTTGCGGGAAGAGCTGTCCTGACAGAGGAGAGAACATCAACTCCGACTTTTGCGCGTTCGACACTCCTTTAGCAGCGAACGAGCATAAGAGATGTCTTTTCTTCAAGACGCCTGCTGTAAAAATTGAAGCCAAATTCATTAGCTCCATCTCTCAAGGCTTTATCCATACAGGACATAATACTTCTCGACAACTCGGATACTGACGACTCTTCCATCTCCGAAGTTCGAGCCAGGGCCCCCAACGACCAGTCAAGAAAATTAAACACCTCAAAGGTCCTAAAGATACCTTTGAGTAAATGGTCGAACTCCGACGAAGTCCACCACACTTTGGCTGAATGCAAAGCATGTCTACGGGAGCTATCCACTATGTTGGAAAAGTCTCCCTGGGAGGAGGCAGGCACTCCCAGGCCAAGACTTTCCCCCGTAGCATACCAAACACCAGACTTCGAAGCCAACTTGGCCGGAGGAAATACAAAAGAAGTCTTCCCCGACTCTTTCTTCTCCTTCAACCACTCATTTACGCGTTGAAGGCTTTCTTGGCCGAAATGGACAAAGTCATTTTCAAAAACGACGATTTCTTGGCTGTCTTCGTCTTCGAAAATTGCGACAAAGGGCGATGGCGGGCCTGAAGGTTGAAAATCTCCTTCAAACAAAGAAAGAAGGCACTCTGTTAGCCTCCTGTAGTCCGAAGAAGGAGCTTCCGTCTTGTCCTCTTCCGCACTCTCCGCAAATTCTTCCTCCTGCGAAGAAATATCTTGAAAACCAAGATCCTGCTGACTCTCCAATTCAGAGTCCTTATGCAGCTCCTGTTTAGAAAGCGAATGCGGCACTGACTCCCTATAAAACTCCTCTCTTCCTTGTCGAGACAATGTTTTGACTTGCTGCCGCCTGCGTCCTGCGTCCTCCTGAACGTATGCGTCCACCATGCGTCCATCACTTCTCCTCTTGCGTCCTGCGTCCTGTACTTCGTCCTTCTTAAGGGACGCACTGCGTCCTGGATCGCGTTGTACGTCCTGCGTCCTCTTGGAGGACTTAACCGGGAGAGACGAGTCCTTACGTCTAACCGAAGGTTGTTCGGGCTTCTCCCATGATTGAACAATCACTGCCAATCTCTGCTGCATGTCCCGCAGCACCTCCTTCGTTTCCGCCTCCTTACGAGACTCCTGATGATGAGGAGATCGAGGACGCACCGGGCTAACACGAAGCGGCGAGCGAACTTCCAACTGACGTGAAATCCTCTTCTTTTGATAGGGATCACCTCTTCATCCTCCGATGAAAAAATCTCAGGGCTACTCCACCCTTCTTGGTCGAAAGCCCTTTCCTCCTGTGAAGAGGACGGAAAGTATGACCTCTTGAGAGGACGCGATACTTCCGCGAACCGCCTACTCCTTCCCGAGGCTGAACTATCCGAAGAATAACGGCACTTCCCAGTATCGCCTTTTCTATGGCGTACTGCAGCAGCCTGGGACTTATCAACAGGAACTGCCTGAAGGACGACTGATCGCAAGTCAACCCCTCTCGCCTCCCTTCGACTGTCGACATGCCTTCTCCCTTGGGTCTGGGAGCTTGACAGAGGTCTCGGTCTAGGAGCACGAGAGAGACGATCAGGCGCCCCTCCACTACACTGTCACCAAACACTTCCACTTTGTCTGTTAATCGTTTAATTTGGTCTCCCATGGACGCAAGGGCAGCGAACACTTTCACTATTGTGGATCAGTAGTATCCTCAGATACAGCAACTGGAGCAGGAGAAACCTGGGGGGAAGGTGCTACATCTACATGTGAATGAGCTGGAGAAGACACATGCAAAGATTCATCCAAAGGTTTACTCGAAGATCCCGATCTTTCACTCCTAGATACAGATCTTCTAACCCGATCTTTTTCTAATCTCTCCACATACTTCATAAGAGCCTTCCACTCTTTCTCATTCAGACACTGACATTCATTGCACCTATTGTCCCACGTACATACAAACTCCCGACACTTCTTACAAATAGTATGTGGATCTACCGATGATTTCGGCAGTCTCACTTTACACCCTTCTTTCACACAAACTCTAAACATACTTCCTGAATCAGACATACTAAACAAGGTCCAAACAAAATGCGATTGCCACTCTTAACTTCGTGAATACGATACCAATATCCAAAAGTCAGATAACGAGCAGGAAATTCTAACAGAGAACCAACAACGATGTTGCCGGTTCGGCTGGCAGAGAAAATCTGAGGAAAACGGGAATAGTTCCAAGTACCAGCGCCACGGGAGCGGGGTGGCCATCACCTGAACTACCAGTGTACTAGCGGTTGCCGCGAGTTTTGAAATTCTGCCAGTGCGTCAAGAGGATAAGCTATATATATACCTGCCAGGTAAGTGTCATGCATAAAACTTATTTGCCTTGAGTATCCTGATTGACTTTTGTTTTTTTGGACTGGATTGTTGGCTTGGCATACGCGATAGTGGTTTGATTTGGATTTTGGCTTTGACTTTTCTTTAATAAGATGTCTGGATCTAGTACTAGTTTCAGTGTGTGTGCTGTGCAAGAATGTAAGGTGAGGCTACCGAAAGCTTCGGTAGACCCTCACTCTGTGTGCACGAAATGTCGAGGTCATGTGTGTTTGTTGAACGATAGATGCATCGAGTGTGAGGAATTGACAGATCTTGAGTGGAAGGCGTACGATTCTTATATAAGAAAGCTTGAGCGTGATAGAATTAGGTGGTCTTCCTCCAGGAGTGCTTCTATGAATAGAAGTCAGGGTAATATTGTATCACCATCGACCCTCCCTGTAGATTTTATTGAACCTAACCCTGTAGTGTTGCCTTCGGGCAATCAGGAGGTATCTACAGATGGAAACGTGCTCTCTACGATCATGGAGTTGATTCGTGCCCTGGAGTCAAAAGTGCTCGTGCTACAATCGGATGTGTTGAAGTGCAATGAAAGTGTTGGTGCATCTAGTGTTGTGGAGGGGGCGTCAGATCGGTGCAAGGGCGCAAGACGTCGCATAGGCGGCCGTCGTCCTTGTCGCCCTCTTAAGAGAGGTTTTAGAGAAGAGGACGCTTCACGTCCTCCTTCTCAACCTTTTCATTCGTCACCTATGTATAAAGATGATACTCTTCAGGATGTTCCGCGGGATGTTACCTTCCAAGATCTTAGTGTCGAAGTTAGCGGTGAAACAGAAACGGATTTCTACTTCTAACCCTACTTCAGACAGAGGCAACCTCTTGCGAACAGGGCCTCAGGGATTAATAACATCACGGTCTTTGAAGGACGCTGCTGCTAGAGAAGAAGGAGAATCGTCTAGTGATTTGTGTCCTGTGGACGATGAAGAGCCAACAACGTCATCCTCCTCGGATTATAAGACGTTGACTCACCTTCTGAAAAACTTGTTCCCAGATAAGTTTCAGGCACCAGTTCCTTGCTCTCCGCCTTCACAGTTGGCCTCATCGAAGACCAGGAAAGCACCTGGCTTCGTTAAAATGGCCACTTCGCTCTCTGCGAAGAGAGCATTTAAAAGAATCCAAGATTGGATGGACTCTAGGAAGGCAAAAGGCAACACTTCCTTTGCTCTTCCTCCATCGAGACTAAGCGGGAGAGCAGGAATCTGGTACGAAACGGGAGAGGAAGCGGGACTGAAAGCTCCGTCTTCCTCCCAAGGCGACTTCGCTAACTTGGTTGACGCTCCGAGGAGGTCGTACCTTTCATCGGCAAAAGTTTCCTGGACCATGTCGGAAATTGATCACCATCTGAAAGGGATCTTCAGGACCTTAGAAATATTTAACTTCCTGGATTGGTGCTTGGGGGCCCTGGACTTACAATCCAAAAGCCCAGACTCGATTTCATTGGAAGAATTATCCAGCGTGTTAGCATGTATGGATAGGGCAGTAAGGGATGGCTCTGATGAACTGGCATCCCATTTCGCTACTGGACTCCTAAAGAAGAGATCTCTATACTGCAGTTTTGCAGCGAAATCAAGTGATTCCTACGCAGAAGGCAGAATTGTTGTTCGCCCCTTTTTCGACACATCTTTTCCCGCAGTCCATGATAAAAGATCTGTCAGTTAACCTGCAGGAAAAGGCGACGCAGGACCTCTTGACACAGTCTTCCAGACGTCCTACAGCCCAGGCTTCTACCTCAGCCACACAAGCCCCCAAGAAGAAGTTTAAGCCCTTTCTTGGAGCTCCTTCCTCGAGAGCTTTTCCTCGAGGAAGGGGGTTCTCTAGAGGCAAGGTCTCCTCAAAAAACAGAGGAAAAAATTGACATTTCTGCCCTTCAGGCACCTGTCGGAGCAAGACAAGCATTTTTTGCTCATGCGTGGAGAATAAGAGGGTCGGACACCTGGTCCCTCGATATAATCGAGAGAGGATACAAGATCCCTTTCCCCTCTGCTCCTCCATTGAGCACGAAGCCTATAGACCTGTCGCCCTCATACCAGCCGGAGAAGCAACAGATATTGCTCGACCTTTTAGATCAGATGTTAGAGAAGAGAGCCGTAGAAGAAGTCCTAATGTTTGATTCCCCAGGCTTCTACAACAGGTTATTCCTGGTTCCAAAGCAGTCTGGGGGATGGAGGCCTGTCCTAGACGTCAGCAGGCTGAACCTTTTCGTGAGAAAAGAAAAGTTCTGGATGGAAACGTCCCAGTCGGTACTAGGGGCTTTAAGACCAGGAGACTGGATGGTGTCATTGGATCTCCAAGACGCGTACTTCCACGTCCCGATTCATCCTCAATCAAGAAAGTTCCTGAGGTTTGTCTTGAAGGGACAGGTCTTCCAGTTCAGGGCTCTATGCTTTGGACTAAGTACGGCGCCAATGGTATTCACTCTTCTCATGCGAAATGTGGCGAAATAGCTTCACCTATCAAAAATGAGGGTCTCGCTTTACCTGGACGACTGGCTAATCAGATCATCTTCGGAGTCAAGGTGTCTGGGGGACCTTCAAACGACGTTACAGCTGACGAAGGCCCTAGGCCTAATAGTCAATTACGAAAAGTCCCATCTGATCCCCATGCAGTCCATTGTGTATCTGGGGATTCAGATGGATTCAGTGGCTTTTCAACCTTTTCCATCCAGGGAACGTCAGCAGAAATGCTTAGAAAAAGTGTCAGCTTTCTTAGGGAAGGAATGGATGAGTCGGCTGGGAACCATTTCCTTGCTGGAGAAGTTTGTTTCCCTGGGGAGGCTGCACCTCAGGCCACTCCAGTTTTTTCTAGCAGAAAACTGGAAAGACAAGCAAGATCTAGACACGACATTGATAATTTCCCAATCGGTCAAGGATCACCTGAAGTGGTGGCAAGATCCAGTCAAACTGTCAGAAGGACTGTCCCTCAGCCTTTTGAGCCCCGACCTAGTGTTGTTCTCAGACGCATCCATGGCGGGCTGGAGAGCAACACTAGGCAAGGAGGAAGTGTCAGGCCTCTGGAGAGGGGAACAGAGGTCCTGGCGCATAAACCTAAAAGAGTTGGAAGCTATTCGGTTAGCTCTCCAATTCTTCGAGGAAAGAGTGGTGGGCCGAGTTGTCCAGATCAACTCGGACAACACCACAGCTCTCGCATATATAAAAAAACAGGGGGGGGACACTCTCGGTCCCTGTTCGAGATAGCAAGAGAAATCCTCCTATGGGCGAAAGCTTGGAACATAGTAATCCTGACGAGGTTCGTTTCGGGAGTGCAAAATGTCCGGGTGGATCTTCTAAGCCCCCAACATCAACTGCTTGCCACGGAATGGACTCTCCACCTAGAGGTCTGCCAAGAGTTATGGAAACTATGGGGACGCCCGCTAGTGGACCTCTTCGCAACCTCAAAAACGAAGAGGCTTCCTATTTATTGCTTCCCGGTTCTCGACCCGGGAGCGATAGCAATAGATGCCATCCTATGGGACTGGACGGGGATGGACGTCTACGCTTTTCCCCCGTTCAAACTGTTAGCCATAACATGAGGCATCATTAACTGGTTATCGGCACATATACTACCAAGTTTCATTTTGTAAATTTATTTTGTACATATCTGTTTTCTAACCTTAACAAAGTCACTGCTAAGAGCTACAAATCACTATACTCCATTTTCTTTAGTGGGCTTAGCAAAATTTTTTTAATACTGTATCTTAAATACTTTTATTAATTTTACTTAGCATTTTAAAAATTTTATATTAATTTAATAAATAGATTTAAATGTCCTTTCAAATTAGTTAAGAAATTGATTTAATTGATATAAGGTGTGATAAGAACCACTGACCTGGCGTATACTTTTTTTTTTTTTTTTTGTTTTTTTTTTTTTTTTTTTTTTTTTTTTTTTTTTTTTTTTCTTTTTTTTTTTTTTTTTTTTTTTTTTTTTTTTTTTTTTTTTTTTTTTTTTTTTTTTTTGCGGCTATAGGCCGAGGGCGGGCTGGTTAGGCCTTGTTTAAACATACAGCATGGCAGACGCATGACAACTTGTTTCGTCAACTTCTTCCTGAGTATAATTAACCCTTAAACGCCGAAGCGGTAAACAAAAAATTGTCTCCCGTGTGCCGGAGGTGTTTCAGAGTGAGCGCGGAAGCGGAAAAAATATTCTTTTCAAAAAATCACAGCGCGCTTAGTTTTCAAGATTAAGAGTTCATTTTTGGCTCTTTTTTTTTTTTTTTTTTTTTTTTTTTTTTTTTTTTTGTTTTTTTTTTTTTTTGGCTGAAATTTAGTATGCAACCATCAGAAATGAAAAAAATTATCATTATCATATATAAATAATGCGATATATGATAGCACAAAAACAAAATTTCATATATAATTGTATTCAAATTGCGCTGTGCGCTAAACGGTTAAAGGTAACAAGTTACTTTTTTTTTTTTTGTAATGTACACTAAATTGCAATAATTTTGGTATATAACACATTGTAAAACGATAAAAGCAACACAGAGAAAATATTATCACAAAATAATGCATGATTTCGTAACGCGTGGACGTAAACAAATATTTTTTTTCAAAAATTCACCATAAATCTAATATTGTCCTAGAGACTTCCAATTTCTTTCAAAATGAAGACAAATAATTGAATATTACTATACTGTAAGAGTATTAGCTTACAATTGCAGTTTTCGACTATATCTGACGAGTTAAAGTTGACCGAATGTCGAATTTTTTTATATATATTTTTTATATGCAATTATTTCGGAAATAAGAAAAGCTACAACCTTCAAATATTTTTTCGTTTTAATTTTACATGAAATTGCGCACATTTTCATATATAAAACTCTATGAAATGCCTAATATGAAACGGAGCAAATATTCCGAGAATGGGACGTACGCATTTCGGAGATTTGTGGCGGAGAATCCGCGCGCGGAGGGAAGGAAAGATTTTTTTTTAAATTCACCATAAATCGAAATATTTTGCTATAGGACTTCGAATTTATTTCAAGATGAAGATAAATGACTGAATATTACTAGACTGTAAGAGTTTTAGCTTATAATTGCGTTTTTCGACCATTTCAGTAGAGTCAAAGTTGACCGAACGTGGTTTTTTTTCTATTTATCGTGATTTATATGCAAATATTTCGAAAATGAGAAAAGCTACAACCTTCAATTATATTTTTGTTGTATTCTACATGAAATTGCGCACATTTTCATATATAGAAATTTATGTAACGGCTAATTTAAATTGGTGCAAACATTACCACAATCGCACGTATGATTTTTTCGGAAGAGTTAACCCTTACCGCGCGGTACGTAAAGAAAATGTTATTTTTTTTCATAAATTCACCATAAATCGAAAATATTTGTGCTAGAGACTTCAAGTTTTTGTTGCAAAAATGAAGGTAAATGCTTGAATATTACTAGAATATAAGCATTTTAGCTTACAATTGCGTCGACCATTTCGGTAGAGTCAAAGTTGACCGAAGGTTGAAATTTTGGCAATTATCTTTATTTATATGAAAATATCTCAAAACTGATAAAAGCTACAACCATGGGTTGTTTTTAGTTGTATTGTGCATGAAATTGCGCACATTTCCATACATAAAACTTTATATAACGGCTAATTTTAAAATGGTGCAAACATTACCACAATCGCATGTATGATTTTTTTCGGAAGAGTTACCGCGCGGACGTAAGGAAAAGGTTTTTTCATAAATTCACCATAAATCGAAATATTGTGCTAGAGACTTCCAATTAGTTGCAAAATTAAGGTAATTGATTGAATATTACTAAAATATAAGAGTTTTAGCTTACAATTGCGTTTTTCGACCATTTCGGTAGAGTCAAAGTTGACCGAAGGTTGAAATTTTGGCAGTTTTCGTTATTTATGAAAATATCTCAAAACTGATAAAAGCTACAATCATGAGTATTTTATTGTTGTATTCTACATAAAAATGCGCACATTTTCATATATAATACTTCAAATTTACAATAGTACAAAAATTGTCAAAGTGACGAAATAATTTCCGAGATGTGTCACAGATACTTTTTAGTGCAGCAAGAAAGAAATTCGCGCTTGCGCGCCTGCGTAACGATTGTAAACAAAACAACACCTTGATCCGTGAACTCCCAGCATCCCCCAAGGCGCGTGATTCAAAAGTTTTAGGCTGGTAGGCCTATAAGTATTTTTCCGCGAATTTTAAAAAAACTTAAGTCGACGTAAAATACGTCCAGTCGGCACACGAGAGACAAAAAATGTCGCCGTAAAATACGTCCAGTCGGCAGTAAAGGGTTAACATAGTTTATGGTTGTAGAACTTAATAACCCATAAGATAATTGGTTCATATTACCTCCCTTACTATTTTGTACCCTTCCTATCCCATATCCTTTCCGATTCCTTATCTACAACCAAAATTTGAAGCGGCCTTCTAAACTACTCTTTCGTCGGAACGTGTCGGTAAGTAGAATAAATTTGATCAACGTACCCATTTATTTCTACGAACATAATTAGAGGTCGCTGGTTTTACTGACTAAATAGATAGGATTTGTTTTCTGTTTAGGGGTGAATTAAGATATGATTGTCCAAACTGAACTAACTTTAAGGTAGGTCGATATTACGATTCCCATATAGGCTAGGTCACCATGATCGCAGCTGACGATTCGAGTCAACAGTCGTTCGATAGGAAGCAGTTTCATCAATTAACATAGAACTTGCTTGTTTAAGACATAGTGCACTGTTTTCCTTAGCTTAGTTAATTTTAGAGCCCTTTTTACATAGTTAAGCTGTTGTAATATTGGAGTTTGAAAATTAATTGTGCATAGACTTAGACTGAACAATTTTGCATGGGTTTACGTAACTACATGGGCGTAATAGAACATTTAGCCAAAATTAGGTCTGTCTGTATACTTACCATTATTGTTTGTGATTAGTTTACCTTAGCTTTACTTTAACCGGGTCGAAACTTAATTAAATTCCCTGGCCTAACTGAACTTCCCTGGAAATCTTATGGCCTTGGTTTAATTTACTCAGTTCCCATTAGTTCAATTGAACTAACCTAAATTACTCTTGACCTGATTTTAATGAGGCTACTTAAACTTACAAAGCCGTTTATTAATCCTTTGGATTTCCTGACACAAGTCTGAAAACACGTTATGTGCACAGAAGAATTGTGTGCATAACAGCCCGTTCCATACAATTTATCTTATTACCAGAGGACATTCAGTGGAAGGAATTACCCTCGTAATTTGTAGTGTATATTCTTTCAATCTTCCCACGTGTGAAACAAACTTCCCACAGGGACTGCCTGTATTTGAATTCATTAAATAGGTATTTGGTTCTTTCTGGGAAAGGGCTAGCACTAACTTTTTCAAATCTTCAATTATAATTCAAAAAGCAGGTAGCAGCAGGAGATGTTCTAGTTTGAAGGGAAAGGCCACTACACATAGTTATTATGTTGATGTTTTAGGGGTAATATACCTGCTTCTGCTAACAGGGAGCTTATTGGGGATGATTGAAATGCTCCCTTACACAATAGTCTTCCTTCATGATGTAATGCATCTAGTGTTTTTAATGTTTCTGAAGCAGATGAATGTGTTGGGCAACAATAATCTATCATAGATAATACAGTTGCTTTGTATAACATTACCACTGTGTTATTGTCCAGTTCCCCACTTGGTTTGTGATAATTTTTCCAATATGTCAAGGGCTTTTATGCCTCTTGCTTTAATATATTTGAGGTGTGCTTTCCAGATCAGGTGTTGATTGAACACCATTCCTAGGTATTTAATATTTGTGCAAAATTTAATTTCAGTTTTATAAAGATATAACTTAATTATTTGATGTTTTAACCATCTTTTTTTCTCTAGAAAATAATTGCATTTGTTATATTTATGAAAAATTGGAATCCTACTGAATTTGCCTAGTTGGTAATATCTGTGATGGCTATATTGAGGATTCTTTGGGCATGTTTTAGCATGCTACTTGTATAGCATATGGTAAAGTCATCGACGTACAAGCCGTTTTTAACTCCTTTTGGTACATGTGTGATGTCGTTGATTACTAAAGCAAATAAAGTACAGCTTAGGACACTGCCTTGAGGGATTCCCTCTAATTTATAAAAATTTGAACATGATTGTCTATTCGAATTTGGAAAGTTCAATTTGAGAACATTTTTAATTAAAGTTGGTAAATGACCTCTTATTCCTGTAAAGTGAAACTTTTTCATGATATTGTCTCCATGTTGTATCATATGCTGTTTCCGTATAAAAAAATATTGTCACTTAATTTTTTCTGATTATCCATTTTTGATATGATATCGACCAGCTATTGATCCTGATTGTGATGATGTTAGAATTGATTCTTTTGTTATGACATGTTAGTCGTTTATTCACTATTTTATCTAATATTTTACATAAACAGCTTGGCAAAGACATTGGTCTATAATTGGATGGATTACACACTTGAATCTTCTCAAGGTTTGTTTATTTGGATAATGATAACTTGTTTCCATTTATCTGGAAAAACACGTTTCATCCGGATGGTGTTATAGAATTTAATAAATATGATTTGGCAATGGGGCTAGTGTCTATTATTTCGAATGATAATTTATCATGGTCCGGGGCCGATGGGTAACATAAATTTAGAGTAGTATTATTTAATTCATCCATATTAAATGCTTAATTATGTTTCAGATCTTCAATAGTTTCAAATTTGAGTATGGCGTCTTTTCCTTGTTTTCTTATATTTTGAAAATATTCGTTTAGATTGGAGTAGGCACTTACAGTTTCAAAGTGTTAACTTGTTGTTATAGATATTTCATATGGGTCATGATATAATTTCCCATTTTGGTTTATTGGACTTCTTGGATGTATTATATATTATCTGTTAATTTTCCTTAATTTTTGCCGTATATCTTTTGTAGCTGTATTTGTTGATAAGCTTGATACATCATTTTTCCATGATATTTTCTCAGGCATTAAATTTTGGAATTTGGCATTATATAATTTATAATATAATTATGTTCATTACTACTATCTTGTTTAGAATGTTAGTATTGCTGGTCAATTTGTTAAGGGTTTGAGCTGTGTTTTAAGTCTGCTAAGATTTCGACTTATGTTTGTTTGATTTTACTTAAAGTTAAGGTTTGGAGACCACCATGGGACAGGGGAATTTTTTGGGTGTGGTTTTTTTTTAGGTATGGCTTTATTGGCAGCATTTATGGAATTTGTGAAAAATTCACATGCTGTCTTGTGGTTTTGGTTATGCAAAAATGATGGTATATTTCTGGTAGGTATATTATAATTGTCCCAATCTACTTTTTGGATAGTATGTATTATATTTTACGGGTGGCAATATTTTATTATTTAAATGATTTAGTACAATGGGAAAGTGGCCACCAGTACGAGTCATCCAGGACATTCCACTCAAGTCTTTCAGCTAATTAAGTCCCGACTAAACACAGTGAGGTATCTACTGAAGTTATCTGTTCCAGAGAAGCAAAGTAATAAAAAATGCACCTATGTGGGATTCATTCAGTAACTTTTGTTGCTTTTCAGTCCTTGTTTTATGTTTGTTTCTTGTGTATTAGAATTATAGTTTTCTGTATAGGTGGCTAACTGTTGAATTGATGAGGGGTTTGGGAGGATTACTTGTCTCTAATTCAGAATTATTGTTTATGTATGGTTCAGTTATGATATTAGTATACCATTGGTTTTTATTTGTTTCTTATTAAATTTCTATGCACCCCAAAGAGTGTTCTGGATTTGATATTTTACTTAGAACACGGTGTAGTACCTTTCTAGCATTTACATTGTTTGAAGACGTACTATGGAAAATCGGAAGTGACGTTCCAATAGTCATTGGCTGTGCCAGGATTTTTCCATCACCAGGGGTATTTATATCTATAGGTCTATGATCCATAAAGATTGGGAGAAAAAAGATCTGTAAATCTTGAAAAGATACCATTGACTTTTTATGAGGTTCAGTCTTCCACTGATGGCACAAGTGGGAACAGACTCCCAAATGTCCGTGTCCCTACCCTACCTAAAAAGGAGGGCATAACATGATTAGTATGGCCCAAGTGTAAGCAAATCCCATTTGCTAGGACTGAAGTATTATAATACGTACAGTCATCCCCATCCTAATCACATTATGAGCAAACCGGACAGAATACCGAGAGTCCTATTCCTAGAACTAGACCCCCTGGAATGTGTGGCCCAGCTCCATAGAATAATTTCCGCCTGAAAAAACAGGTCCAAACATTGTCAGGTAGATGATGGTTCTACCAAAGTTCCACTAATTAGCTTCAGATTAACTCCATTTAAAGAAATGATATATTTTCCTATATATCAGATTTTGTAAATTTTGACATAAGGTGGAAAAATCCACAAATATTAATCCTAAAATACTTAATTATTAATATGGGACTCTTGGGTACGAAGCTAGGAAAAAAATTCCAGGGGTTCGATAGCCCCCTCTCCACATCAAGGTGGTCACAAGTTGTTGTAAGATGACTTTGAAATTATATTTTAAGTGTTATGGATGACATTTTAAGGTATGTTTGGCGTTTGAACTATCAAAATACAGCATTTTTCGAGGGAGGGTGTCAAGTATTCATGGATTTTCCCCTGCGAATCCCGTGGATATACTACAGATGTTAATCTTTTTGGTGACTTTCCTAATGGCATTAGGGGATTTAGAAAAAAAATTTTAACCAAGACTCAATGAATTAATTTTTAATAAAGATTGTGAAATAAGGTATATTTACGGCTTACCTCTTATAAAGTCCTGAGAATTCACCCCAAAATAATTTTTAAATCCAAATCTCAAGACTACTACAATCTTCAAGTAAGGTAAGAATGAGATTCCCAAACTCGGATATGGTCAAGGTGAACTTACTCAGAAGTAAATGACCAGTTCCAAATTAGGTATGTAGATGTCCTCTCTTCGAACAAAACTTAAACTTATTGTAACAATTTGGTCATACAGATTCAAGGATAGTTGCAACAATTTGGTTGTACACTCAGGTTCAAAGATAGTTGTAAAAATTTGATAAGACAATGAAATTTGGGGGTAATTACTGTTATGCACTCAAATATTTTCTTAATCATTGCTGGTTTAGATCTTGACTCAGGATTTGATCAGTAGTTAGTGGTTAGCCCATAAAGTATTTTTTCACCCTGCTGTTTTTATATTGAGCACTGTCCTAGCATTTCTCATTGACTGCCTCTCTTGCTTTTACAGAATATATAGTATCATCAATGCAAACCCTACTGTCTGTAATATGCTTTTTTTGTTTGACATTCTTGGCTCAGCTTTAAAATAAAACTTACCTGTTTTGTCTTTCTAACAGGTAATGATGCCCTTCATTCACTTACAAGTAGTGCAAGACAGATACTTCGTATAAACATGGAGGACTGGGATGGAGCAAAAAGATCTGTAGAATATAACTTTTTCATTGTGGAGGGTGAAGATAGAGAGTACCGCCTCCATGTAGGTGGATATTCGGGTGATGGAGGAGATTCTCTTGCTTACCATAACAATATGGCCTTCACTACCATAGATCATGACAATGACCTTCATGGTAAGTGGCACCAATCAGACTTTGCAGCTGTACATTTTATATGATGATTTTTTCACACATCATGGTGTTATGAAGGGAGACTACTGCCAACTGGCTGCTAAATTAAATTTTATTTTGCAGATGGCAATTGTGCGACACTGTTCGGTGGTGGATTTTGGTATAACAAGTGCCACCAAGTGAGTGCCACCAGTGTTCTTCTGGAGAAACAACAGAACACAAAGGGAATTAATTGGAGTGCATGGTATACTGATAGAACTACTCTGAA